>NW_027286057.1:0-145000 GCF_047495875.1 Pithys albifrons albifrons | reverse complement strand
AAAAGCTCAGGAACTGTTGTCGAAGAAAATCAGACGTCTGTGTTACATGAGCACTGTGTCTCCTGAGTGCAAAAAAAAAAAAAAAAAAAGGGGATTATTTTACCCCTTTTTACCCCTTTCCCTCTCCTAAAATGCGCTGGAAAAGTTGGAAAAGTTGTCTCAGGGTTTCATTGCGAGAAGAGGGGGGGGATGAGAGAAAATGGAAAAGCAAAGCAATGCAAATATCAGGCGGAAAAAGCGCAGATTAGGGATGTTTGCAGATGGCAAGAAGGTGAATGGCAGAGGGCAAAATAGAGCATTTTGAGAGCCGAATCCACACGATGAGCGGGGGCTGAGTGTGACATTTGTGTGTGGAAATATCTTAAAAAATCCCGAGTGTGCTGCGTGTTGGTCTGAGGGCGGAAAGACACAGGTTGGCGAGGAGAAATGAAGCCTTAAACTCTGAATATTTGGATTTCCTGAGTGAGCACAATGCCAGACCTGCAGGTTTTCCCAAGGCAGGTTGAGGTCTGGCGGGAATGGTGAATTTTGGGTGAGTTTTTTGGCTGGTGTGTTGTGATATTTCGGAGGTTTCCTCTGCTTTGACTTCTCCCTTGCGAGGCTCAGGGTGAAGTTTCTGGGCAAGGAGTAGACTTCGATTGCCAAAATAGCTCTATCTCAGCTCCTCAGGACGGGCGCTGGGTCTGGATGTGAGAACCCAAACAAGAATAAAATCACGTGTGATGAATTAATAAGTGTTTTTACGCATCGGCTTGAAAACATCTCGCTTTGCTTGGTCTGTTGTGTTAAAGATGGTTTGTTTTAAGTGTGGAAAAGACGAAAGAGTTGTTGATTTGGTTCTAAGTAACGTTCTGTGGGGTATTTTCATCGTCCTTTTATTCTGAACACACCAGGCTGGGGGAAAAAAATCTAATAAGCAAGTTTATAAAAGGGTAAGGGAAGAAAAAAAGAAGAAGAAACGCATTCACAATCCTGTAAATTAATATTTCAGCAGGGACAAGGTTGATTACTGGTACATTTAACCATAATTATTTGATATTAGTGCTGTGATAATTGAATGATTTAAAGGATTCATTACATGTATGATGAGTTTGCCTTCTCTGTATTAACTGTCTGCAGATTTCTTCCCCTTTCTTCTAACAGCATGTACAAGACAAACCAATATCTATCCCGTGTATATTAAGATTGATTTTATTTCTGAGCCACCACCCCCCTGGAGAGAAAGAGAAGAATCTAAACTTAATATATGTTTAGCAACCCAACTTCCAGAAACGCAATAAAAGTTAAAATCTCCCCCACTGGTTTTTAATTATGATATTAGATCAGGAAAGTGGGACGGTGGGAATTTATTGCTTCGACTATTTTGTCTAGATGTGTCTGTTTTTATGTAAAAACATGGGTAGTCAAAAGGACACCATGCTGTTCGCCTTCGCCTTCCTTCGTGTAACGTTGTTTGCTTTGTTGTTCGTGCTCGTGCACTTTCTGACGCTGTTATCAGAGTAAAATATTAGCGAGATTACCATACGCTGGATTGCATAATTTTTCTTGCGGCTGTTTGGAGAATCCTCCTCTCCCAGCAGGTGTAATTTTCCAACCTGGAGGTTCTTGCCTGGGTCTGTCTGTGGGAGGGCATTGCCTGGGGATGAACTTTATCCTTTGCTCCTGGGGAGGGTTTTTGAGGTGGTTTTGCAAAGTTAAAAAAAAAAAAAAGGCAACAAACAAATAAACCCCCAAACACTCAAAAACCTCCTCTGGGGTGGTTGTAAGTTTGTGCTGATAAACTTTCCCTCTTTGGTTTGAAGCAGGGGCAGAACTGGGTTATATTATGGTGAGAGGTGTCCCCCACCGCCAATAAAACCTCTCCTGGTTTCTCCTGACTATTTGTCCGTGTGGATTTGGGGACAGTCCCCTGAAGGTTCAGCCGTTCCCTCCGAGACGAACCCGCTCCGAGGCTGGAAAACAAACTGGGGCGGGTGTAAAGGGCAGGAAATGTCCCTGCCCAAGGTTGTTGTTTGGGGCTGTGGTGTCTGGTCAGACCCCAAGTATTTACACAGGTATGACCTTTACAAATAACTGCTTGGAGCGGGTGTAGAAGGAGCCAGAAGTCGGAGGGGGTTGCCTGAATAACCTATTTTAAGCCACATTTGTGGTAGATCAATGGAGGTTTGAGACTGGGCCGATCTCCTGGAGGAGATTTGCACCAGGCCAGAGATACTGTGGGACAGACCGGGCTGGAATCCATCGCCTAAAGAGCAACCTTCGTTCCTCCGCGCCCCCCCCTTCTTTTCCCCCCAACATTTCGGGGGGTTATTGCCTTATTTGAGGGCACCAGGCTCTTCCTCACACCTTGTGCTCACTTCCAAGCTCGCTGGTGTGCAACTGGAGCAGCCAAACAATAGAATGTGCAGACACAACTTGGAGCTTGCAACTACAGTTATCTATGCTAATTACAGGGTGTCTGACAGAAACATAATAAATGTAAAGGGAGAAGTATAGAAATATGTTTCTCCAGGCAGTATTCACTTCGCCTCTCTGGGTTCAGGCTTGTTTCCTTGCTCCTCTTTTAATTTACTTCTCTGGGATTTTTTTTCCCCTTCTCTTGACCTGCATTTAATATCACACCCAAAACCGAGCAAACCTGGAGAGCAGAAGGGAGAGGAGCTTGAATTTTCCACCTCCTCGGCTGCTGCAGACGAGCCGCTGGGGGTTTAGGAACAACTGCAGGACGCTTCGTCTGGTGGAGACCTGAAATTTTGGAAAAGGACACCATAACACACTTAAAGAAATTGTTGGTAGCTTTAATTGCACCTCGGAATTTATTGTCTATTCGCTGTACCTCCAACACTGGAGGCACAGGAATTCTCAGCCACAAACAGAGGGGGGGGGGAGTGTGTGAGTGTGTGGGGGGAAGCAGGTAAAAAACTCCTGCAGTGCCATTTTCAGCAGAAAACTGGTTTTCTTTGCCTTAGCTTTGACTCCCACATTGGCTCAGGTTGACATTTTCACGTTGATATCAAGAGATGTGCAGTCAATTGTCGTCCCGGGGAGATTTTCTATATGACAACTTTTAAAGAAGCCTGAATAAATATGATTTTCCAGTAGGGAAATATTTAGCAGGGAGGGAAGGCGAAGCTTCTTGCCCGCAATTGCGCTGCTGAGAGATCCACGGATGGGATTTGGCCTGAAATGAATCTCTCCCCGTATTTATTTACTCTAAGAGACAATCCTGGATTAATCAGAGGCATCTGGGGGATCAAGAAATATTTTGCAGCCTCTTCAGACTCTGCTTCGGAGTCCTTCAATCTATTGTGTACAATTTTCTTCTTTTTTTTTTTTTCTTAAGGAAAGGAGGGGTTGAAGAAGGAACAAAAGAAAGCGAGAAAGAACTTGGGCAGGCAAAAGAGACGAGGAAGGGAATGGAAAGGGACAATGAAAGGGAGGAAAAGGGAAATTTATTCACGGGTTAAGATTGGAAATGCAGGCGGGGATGGAGCCGGAGCTGCCGGAGGGCTCCTCTCGCTTCGCTCCTGGGGAGAGCCGGAGGCAGCACCGCCCTTCGCCGCTGCCAGAGCGGGGCTGGAGGTGCGCGGGGGGGCCGAAAACGCCGATTTCGGATTTAATCCGACCTTGACAGTGTTAATTGAACGGCGGGAGAGCGGGGGAATGCGGAGGGGCTGTTGGGCTGTCAGGGCCGCCCCGCGATGCCCCCCCCGGCGCTGCGGGACGCGCTGCGGGGCGGCCCCGCCGGGAGCTCCGGGCCCCGCAGCCTCGGGGTGCTCCGCTCCGGAGGGAGCTGCTGGACGGGCCTGGGCCTGGGGCTGCCGCGGGGAAAGGGGGAAACATCCCCCGGAGTCCTGGGGACCCGCAGATGGCTTTGCCTGGCCACCACTTTTTGCAAAAAATAAGAATTAAAGAGCAAGAAAATACTCCCGAAAGCAGCGTCTCATCGGCGCAGGCTGCCCAATAGTGGGGGGTTTGCCTTTTATTTTCCTCCCCCTTCTCTCTCTCTCTCCTTTTTTTTTTTTTTCCTTTTTATTAGGGTTATTTTTTTGTCTCAGTTCCTTCCAATCAGGGGAGAATTTCTCAAAGCGAAAGCAAAAGATTTGGAAGTAGGAGAAAGAGCCTGGTTGAACTCACAGGACAGGGAAGGGAAGAGAAGGGAAGGGAAGGAAAGGGAGGCAGCTCGGGCTGAGCTCGCAGAGCACTCGCAGGGACAAGGGCGACCATGGGCAACATTTAGCTCCGAAAAGGTGTCAGAAGTCAACCAGGCAGGACAGTGCTCAGACAAAGGCTTCGTTTTCTGTAATATCCTAATTTGCCACTCGACTTTCTATTTTTTTATGGTTATTATTTATTGTTATTATTTTTTTTTTCCTCGCCAGGAAATAATAAATCTAAATACTCATACGGCTTGTGGGCTGCCAGGGTTAGTTTCGCTCAGTGCAGTGGAGTTTCTTCCCCCTGCAGATTCCAAAGGGGAGGTGAGAGGAAATGATATGAGTCTCCTGGAAGGGATGTGATAGTTCACCGTCATTTCAGAAGAGGTAATCTCGCATTAAACAAGTACCGACGCTGTTGTGGAGGCGCAGGAGTGTGGCTGGAGCGCACAGAAAAGCTGCGAGACAACCTCGTAGCTGCTTGAATTCAATAGCAAGGCGGGTTCCAATTCCAGTCTGGATATTGGCTTGGGGACGCTGCTACTGAAAAGAAGAATATTTCAGGGATTGCTTTCCTTGCCATGCACTCGGAGAGGACTTTCTGCACATAACTTTGCTCTCAGCCATGGGGATGGTTTCACGTCGAGAGAAGCGTGAAAGGACAATATTTTATGGGGGTTCACATCGTGTTAAATTTTATGGGGGTTCACATCGTGCTCCGGGATTCTGCGGCAAAAACGTGGGGGAAACAAGGTCTTAAGTCGTGTTTTCAGCCTCACAACGTGTCTTTGGGCTCCAACCGTGTCTATAGTCCTAAGTCGTGTCTTTAATGTGCTTTAAGGTGAAGTGTCTCCATCTCTGCTTTGTGTTGCTCAATTCTCAGCAGTCCCTGAGTGAAAGGGGTCTGTGCTGCAACCGCCATCTGATTTTTTTATTTCCCATCCCACGACAACACGGGGGGTGGATAATTCCGTGTGCTGCAGGTTTCCGTGCAAATAAAAGAAATCTTGGCCGGATCCGTTTGCCTTTGTGTAACACCAACGTTCACTGTTCATGACTAATGTAGTGACCTTGCCTGCTCGCGTTAAGGTTACAAAAACTGCTGCTACTTCCTAGAGCTGCGTGGCTTTGAGAATTTCTGCTCCTTCTGCGGTTCGCCTGTGGTGTATTCTGATATTAGTGCTATATTTTCCCTTCTGGTAAAACCTCCCCACTCAGAGCTTCTCTCCCTCTTCACGCTCAGTCCTTCCTTCCTTTCTCTCTCTCTCTCCTTCTCTCTCTGCCTCTTTTTTCTCTCTCTCCCTCTCCCCTTCTGCTGGTACAGACAACCCAGCTTTTGTAGGGATTCTCTTTAAAATATTCCACCAAAGTGGGAAAGCCAGGCAGCGTTTTCCCCTCCACATGTCACAGCCCACTCGATTAGCAGCCCTGCAGAGTAAGGATTTTTAAAATGGGAATAGATAAAAGAATGATGACTATATATTTTTTTCCCTCCCGGACATAAAAATAACCGTCATTGGAGACTGGTGATTGACAGATAAATTGATGTCGATAAAGGCCAAAGGAGACATTCTGCTCCTGCAGGAATATTTCCCTTTCAGGGCTCACATAAAGCAAGGGACTGAAAACGGAATGAGGAACAAATTCGGGGGGGCAGCGAGTCGATGTCTTTTCGAATTTGGAAAATCCGGAATCCCAAGGCAAACACGTCTCGTCATATTTTTATTTGAAAGCCTTGCCTATTTTTCGAGAGGGAAATCCTGATCCTCCCAGCAGCGAGGGCAGCCTCGTGCATCCATTTATTTGACTTGCTCGAGCTCTGCGGGTCGAGGTGCAGGTTTTGCCCTGGCTCAGCTGAAGGGGTGAATTTGGAGGGGCTGGGGGGGGGTCTCCTGACAACACCAACTCTTTTTGCCTGTTTTTCCTTGGATCTGCCTCAATCCCTTTCCTCCTCCTGCTCGCGTTTCTCATGCAACTTACTGGGGGGGGGAAGGGGGAGGAATTACTGAGAATTGAGAAGGTTTGTGCCGTGTCGGTCCGTGGGACTTGTCCAGGCTGTGCAGAGCGACTGTCAGTGGTGCCACTGCATCACTGGGGACACCCTGCCCACCCCCCGCCCGCCTCTCCGCCAGGAGCCCCCAGCGCTTCCTCAGCCCACACTTTGCCTTCTTCTTTCCAATTTTGACCATTTCCCTCCATGTCCTCTCAGCCTTAGGAAACCCGAGGGGATGGAGAACCTTTGGAGAGCCCAGACAAGCTTTTTTTTTTTTTGGGGGGGGGGGAGAGATTCGGTTTCTAAAAAAATAGAAATCATAAGAGGTTATATTTTTTAGGACTCTGAATTTATTTTTTTCTGCCAAAGAAACCGTCTAAGTCCCTTCTTTTGAGACTCCAATGGGCGTGAGCTATTTACCTACCTGTCTTTCCTTACAAAGGAAAGGTTATTCTCTCAAAATGCAGACAGGCTGCCACCGATTTTTTAACGCTCCCAACTTCTTCACTTGATTTGGTGCAAAAAGAAAAGTTTCCAGGCGTTACTAAAAAAAAAAAAAAGAAAAAAGAAAAAAGAAAAAAAGGAAAAGATCATGTGCCCAACACATTGTTGCTTCCTCCTGATACCAAAAGCTTCCTCATCCCCAGCTCGAGAGCTGAAACTCAGTCCTAGGGTTTTATTTAATGAACGACACATTTATGAACAATCAAACGATCCTCGTAAAAATTTTATTGAAGGACATAAAAACATCCATGACTACTTGCCGAATAACGCAGCCTCTCACTGCAAAAGCTCAGGCTTTTTTTTTTTTTTTGAGGGGGGGTATTATTATTATTCCCCCTCCTCTTTTTAAAGATGCCCCTCATATTCTATATATGTCTATATTTGGGGTTTCTTTTCCTTCTGAAGATACTTATTTCTTGAGCAGGACGAGATGTGCCTGTGCCTCACAGTTCTCTCAGCAGCTGAGCAGCCTGACGAGGAGACAGCGCTGCAAAAGATGACAAAAGCCCCTTTGCTTTTAGGCTCGGAGCTTCTCCCCCCTCCCCTCCCCAGCTCCTTCCTCCGGGTGGGGATCCCACCTCCACTGGACTTCTCCCGTCTCCCCTTTGCACCGATATTCAATTTAATGTATCCATTAGAGGCTGGAAGCTGCAGAAGGAAAGGACAGAGATAAATTACGTCAAGAAATAGTTCCTGGACTACCTTCCACAATTACCTTCCACCTTCTCTTAGCATCAGGGTGAATGTGCCCCCTCCCAGCCCGCGGGCTGAGCATCGCCGGCCGCGGAGCAGCCGAGCATCCCTCCTCCCCATCTCCGCCCCATTTCCAGCGGGTTTAGGAAAAGCCGGGTGGCGTTATTAGATTAAGGGAAAAAAAAAAAAAAGAGGATAGGGAAAAAAAAAAAAAAGCCCTGCGGATTGATCCAGGCGATATTTTTGGGTAAATACAATCACGTGAGGGCGGCAGCCAATGGAACAGTGGGAAAGGCTGAAAAAATAATTACCTGCCCTGATTGTTCTATGAGCAGATAAAAAGTACACATACAGTTCATACAATAATCTTATGAATGTAAAAGAGGGGGGAACCATGTCGGCTTCTGGCCCCATAAGCAACTACTATGTTGACTCCTTGATAAGCCACGAGAACGAAGAGCTCTTGGCCTCCAGGTTCCCCGGCTCTGCCGCGCACCCGGCTGCCGCCCGACCGTCAGGATTAGTCCCGGACTGTGCCGACTTTCCGTCCTGCAGTTTCGCCCCCAAGCCGGCCGTGTTCACCACCTCCTGGGCTCCCGTGCACTCCCAGTCCTCCGTGGGCTACCACCCCTACGCTCCCCAGGCGCCCGTGGGGGCCGAGCCCAGGTACATGCGGACTTGGCTGGAGCCGCTCGCCGGGGCCGTGTCGTTCCCGGCCTTCGCCCCCGGGGCTCGCCCCTACGGCCTCAAGCCCGACGCCTTCGCGGGGCGCAGGGCCGAGTGCGGCCCCGCCGACGGCCGCGGCTACGCGGACTACATGTACGGGGCTCCCGGGGAGCTGAGAGACAGAGCCGCGCAGACAATTCCTTCCCCGGAGTCCGAAGCCATCGCTTCCAGCAAACACAAAGAAGAAAAGCACGAATTAGACCCTAGTAAGTCGAAGTCATTCTTGTTTACGACCGGGGAGGCATTACGGCTTCCAGGACCCTACTCAATAAAATGAAATTACCTTAGAGAGCCCGACCCTAAAACTCCAGATACGCAGGAAGATCTGGGGGTTTGAGCGAGTCCGCCTAGCAGAGCCGGAGAGCGAATCTCTCGACTTTGTTTCGGGCTCTTTAGCATTTTTATTTTATTTTCTTCCTTTTTTATTTTCTTTTTTGTTGTTTTTTTTTCTTTCTCTTTTTCTTTCCAGTGGGGGGGCTGTTGGCTGCTTTGATCAAATATTCATCACCTTCCACCGGGGGAAATTAAAAAAAAAATAATAGAGAAAGAGAGTGTGTGTGTGAGAAGCAGCGAGAAAGGGGTAGGCAGAGGGAGAAGCCTCTTTGCTTTAAAATATTTCCACTTTTAAGGGACAAGAAAGAGTTGTAGATGGCTGGAAGTGAACGTATTGATGTGGGGTTTTCAGGGAGGCGAAGGGAATATCTCTGGATAAATGCAGAGGGGTCTCTTTATCTCTTTTAAAAATCAGTAAAAGCTCCACCGGTGCAATTATTCATAAAATGCTCCTACACGTGGGAATAAAGGAAAAGGTGGGTGCCCTGAGCGGGGAGCCGGAGTGGGGGTGTAGGGGAGAAGTAAGGAGGAAAATTGGAATTGTAAAGGCATAAACTGAGTGTGTGGAGGCAGCTGAGAGCACAAGGCAGAGAGCGCAGGACATTGGACCATACACTTGAAGAAACATCTTCTGCAACCCAAGTGAGAGAGCGACGGGGAACTAAAAAAAAAACCCAAACCCCAAACCCCAAACCAACCCAGGCATCAGGAAACCTTGAACATTGTCAGGAAAGGAGTCAGGTAACCGCCACCACCCCCTCAGCCCCAGCCCCAGAGCAGGGACCTGGTCCCCAGCTCTGCAGAGGGCACCAGCTCCTGGGGCTGCAGGAGGGAGGTAAAAACCCACCCAGGCCATCGCCTTTTGCAGCCAAAGCCTCGCAGAGAGGAGCTGAGCCCCCCGGGGGGATGCGGGGGATGCTGCGGGAGCTGCAGGCGGGTCCCGCACCCACCGCAGCCCTGCCCTGGCTCTGGTGGGACCCCCCGGCCTAAGATGCGGGAGAGCTCCGGGTTAAAGCTGCGGGACAGCACCGGGAGCACCTTGGTGCCTCCAGATCCCTCTCTCTGTCTGTACAGGCTCTCACACCTCTATTTATGACAGACGAGCTGGTGCCAGGCACCCTCGTGGCAAAAATAAGTGGAGGAATCAGGGGGTGAAAGTGTCCCTTTGCTGGCAGCAGCTGCACGGAAAGGGCAGAGAGGGAAAAGCTCCCCTGACCCAGCGGGGCCGCGGCAGCAGCGAGGAAGGTCCTTTAGGGAAGGGAAAAGAAACCCCCAACCCAAAAAAAGCCAATTTCTTGGAGCCAGTGGGACATCTCGCGTGTCATCCTTAAGATATTAAAAAAACAAACTCTGCTTTCCAGGTCTGGGAAAGCTTCTAGGGAAAGTACTGGAGAGCTGGGGTTGTAAAAAGAGTTTATGGGCCTATGAAATGGTGGGAATTTTGACTTTTTATGACTATGTTCTTAGATTACTGCTAGTAGCAGTCATGTGGATAATTATTATTTTAAACCCATTGCTACAGTTTTATTTACTGAAACTTTTATGTGAGAAGAGCAGCAAAAGAAAAGGAAATGACCCCTCCAAAATAAACAGATTAAACTCTCCTGAAGGTCACTTAAAATATTTAGGTAAGATCTGCTAATTAAACAGGTTTCTGTCTATAGATACACCAGGGCGTGGATGGGGGAGGGAAGAAAGGCCAGCTGTATACACTGATTTTTTTTCCCGCCCCAAAAAATATAAAAATCTTCTTTCTCAGACAATCCCGTCGCAAATTGGATTCATGCGCGCTCCACGAGGAAGAAAAGATGTCCTTACACAAAGTATCAGACCCTGGAACTGGAAAAAGAGTTTTTATTCAATATGTACCTTACACGGGACCGGAGGTACGAAGTAGCCAGAGTCCTTAATCTCACTGAACGCCAAGTCAAAATCTGGTTTCAGAACAGGCGAATGAAAATGAAGAAAATGAATAAAGAAAAAACCGATAAAGAACAGCAATAAAGTTGGCAAAGTCCAGTCAATGAGAAAAGAGGGAGGAGAGAAAAAAAAAAAAAAAGACGAAAAAAAAAAAGAGGCTGTTCTTGGGGGTTGAAATGTTTCTGACTTTGAATGTGCGGATGAATGTTTAGCATTAGAGGCAAACACAGCAAGCGTTTGGGGACACGAGGCTTTTCTAAAACGCAACTAAATAAAAGAAAGATGTTCGGGGGGTTTGTTTTCTCTTCCTTTCTTCTGCCTTGTTTTGTCCTCAGCAAACAAACACGAGAAGTACTTGAATTTTTTTTATTAGTATTTTATTTCATAAATTAAACTTATCCAGTATTTTTATTTTTTAATCCCGCGAGCTCGTGAGTGAATATTTTGTACAAAAGAGAGAGAAAAAAAAAAAGAGACAAAAAAAAAAAGAAAAAAGGACTGAAGGGATTATGGCTCGATGATGTTCTGTCATGGTGTTGAGCGTTTCTGCTGTACTTATTTGTGTATTTTATTCTCGTCTCAGAACCGTTCTGTAATATTGTTATGTTCGCTATTGTAGAGCAGCTCTATGTAAATATACCTAACGTCACGGGAGAAAAAAAACCGACAAAAAAAGGACAAAAACCGCAGCATGTAGGTGTCTTTTTCTTTAAAACCCTTTGCAGAGCAGCGGCCGCGGGGCCGGTGCCTCGCGGGGGGACGGAGCATCCCCCGCACCGAGCAGAGCGCAGCTTTCTGCTTCCTTCGCCAGCACTTTTCTGTTCCAAAGTACTATAATAAAAAGGCGCTGAGGTAAGGGTTATATGTGCCATCAATTTTTAGATTGGGATAATTAATTGTGCTAATTTATGACCGCAGGCAATCGAAGGATATGTAAAAAGGCTAAATATGGATGCTGGGAAAGCAGGAGCTGGCAGAGGCAGCCTCTCCCTGCCATCCGCTCAGGGGGAGCATCCGCCCGATCCAGGGGTTCTCCAGACCTGGAGAGCTGCTGGAGGTGGAAGGGGGAAAGTACAAATGTCTCGGGTGGAGAGGAAGAGGGGGGAGCAAGAAAGAATAAAGAATTAAAGACGTGGTGGCAACGCGGCAGCAAATTTTAGGGCTAAAAGGCCAAAAAAATTAAAGCAGACACACCACCGCCCCTTCCTTCGCCCTACACAGGGGAGATTATAAAAAAAGAAAAGGGGGGGGAAAGGGTTGTTGGCGGAGAAAAGGTCAAACCCCCCCCGTCCTGCCAAGGGCTGGGGCTGCAGAGGCGAGAAAAGCGCTGCCCACAGAGCCTGGAGCCGGGTCCATCAATGGCCCCTTCCCTGGGCGCTTCCCAGGCTGCTGAAGGAGAAACAAGAAGCAGGAGATTGTGTAAAAAATGAGCAGCGAGGGATGTTTAATCATAAAAACTTGTTATAGGTCCCTTTTTTTAATGAAATGAGTGGAGCAGCGTTTTAATCTTTCTAATCAGAACCAGATCAGGCGAGAGAAATGCGTTTGTCGCCCTCGTCCCAGTTCCTCCGAAATAAAAAAATCTGGAAGAGATTACTTCTGCTGATCTCATAAAATATTGCTCTTTAATATTTCTTGCTGCAGCATTTGGAGGTTTCTTTTCCTTCCCCTGATTTGTGTCCTCGCTCTTAAAGAGGGGGTGCTTTTTTGTCACCAGTGGGGGACAAGGCACACCGTGGTCTATCAACAGACAACATCCCTGGAGCAGGGGAAGGGAAAAAGCCCTTTTACAATCCCAGTTTTGTGCTAGGTCTGTTTTGGGGAAAAAAATCTTAACGAGCGCAATGAAATGGTCAGGTTAGAAAACATTTTAGCAGCGCAGAAGATTTATGGACAAAACAAAAAAAAAAAAAAAAGGAAAGAAAGAAAGAGAAAGAGGGGGAAAAAAAGGACAAGGGGAAATCTTTCCACCTAAGTCATGCCAGATTTTCTTCCTTTTTTTTTTTTAATATATTATTATTGTTATTATTATTTTCTTCCCCTCCGGTCTCCTTCTCTGCCTTCTATTCATCCTGCTTCAAATAAAGAATAAAATCCTGCGGGGTCGGGAAGCCGCTTGCCCTCTTCGCGAGAGGAGGAAAATCACCCCTGTTTTATCATTATTAATTAAGGGAGAGAGAGGAAAATAATCCCGACCATAATTTGGACAGGACTTGGAGGCAGTTTCGGACCCGTCTCTCTGGAGGGGCTTGTCAGGAACGTTTAGCGATGTTGAAAAGACGTGATGTATGGAAGTTCATTTTGGCCCCCCTTTCATTCAAGCGGATCTCATTTCCAGTGCGCCCACAGCCCGCTCCCTCCCCCAGCCCCCTCCCTCTGTCCCCAGCCCCCCTCCCTCTGTCCCCAGCCCCTGTTCCCCCCCCCGCCCCAGCCCCTCTCCCTCCGGCCAGACCCCATTGGAGCCGGCGGGCAGCGCAGGAGATGCCCCTTTGTCTCCACCGAGCTGCTGGTTGGGGCTTTCCTTTGTTGGGAGTGGGTTGGGTTGGGTTAAAATCCTTGCCGCAGTTTTAGTTCATGTGCAAGGCCCCCGGTATCCTCACCCCCCCCTCGTCCCCCGGTGAAGGGTTACACCAGTTATAAAATGCCATTTGGCCCTGCTGGGAGGCTGCGCTGGTGCGGCTCAGCCATTGAATTTCTCCTCCACAGCAGCCAGCGGTGAAAAGGAAAAAAAAAAAAAAAACCAAACCCCAACACACCACCCCAGTGTGGCTCAAAATAAATAATAATAATTTAAAAAAATAAAATCGAATGCGGCTGGCACCCGGCAGCACGCCCTGTGGCCAGCCTTTCCCCGGATTAATGTATCAAAATGCTCCAATTTCGGCATTCTTTGACATATGGCGCGTGTGTGCATTCGCATACTGATACAGCTATTGTGTGCCGGCGCTTGTGAACATGCACATGTATTTCTGCCTGGGGAGAGATGCGCTCAGAGCTCCCGGAGAGAGGCAAAAATACATAAATGAGGAAAAAAAAGATATCGATACGGAGGAATGTCTGTGTTTCTGGGGGTGTTTTCTGGTGGGGTGTGCGCGCCTGGTTTCAAATCTGCCCTTTTGTAAAGGACACAAAACCGACAGGACCCTCCAGCTGTCCATAGGTACATTTCCGCAGCCAAAAAAATGCCACTTTTACAACTCTGTTTGTCTCCCTGCTATGCGGAGTGAATAGGAGCGAACAAAACAGGACCCTAGATCTGGCTAGACGTCTGGCTTTAATTGCTTTATGGTTTAAATAAGGTGGGTGCTCTTCTCTTTGAAACCGGATTATTGGAATGTTTTGTCTACAAGCTACAAACAACAGACCCCCCTCGGACGAGGGGAGGGGGGGGAAAGAGAAAATCAAACCCCAAGTCGAAGCTAAAACTGATAAAAGCCGGAGGTGGTGGGGGGTGACACATCTGGTGGGTTTATTCGGTCCTGCGTGCGTGTGCTGAGCTTGTTTTATATCTTGGTATTTTTATGGGTGAGAAAAAAGGGGAAAGGAGGGAAATGGGGGGAAAATGGGGGGAGGGGGAGTAAAGGGGGAGATGAGGCAGAAAAAATAAAAGGTGGATTTAACAACAACAGCAGCAACAGCAAAAAAATCCGGCTATTTATGGAGTTTATAAAGGGGTTATATAAAGAAGGGTCCCCTCCGCGGGTGTGGGAAGGGGCGAGCGGTTCCACCGCGGTGCCCTCGGGGGTCGCAGCCCCCGCCCCGCCCGCAGCGCTGCGCGCCCGCGGCCGCGAGATGGCGCTGTTGGCCCAGAGTTAGCGCGGGGGGAGCGCGCAGCGCGAGCGCCCCGTCCCGCACCCGCGGAGCGGCCCCGCATCATGGGCAGAGCGGTGCGGGGCAGCCTGAGCCCCCCGTCCCGCACCCGCGGAGCATCAGCGCCCAGTCCCGCACCCGCGGAGCGGCCCCGCATCCCTGCAAGAGCTGTGCGGGGGAGCCTGAGCCCCCGGTCCCGCACCCGCGGAGCATCAGCGCCCAGTCCCGCACTCGCGGAGCGGCCCCGCAGCACGGGCATTGCGGTGCGGGGCTACGCGCCTTCCCCCCGCAGAACCCCTCCCGATCAAGGGCTTTTCCCGCTGCGTTTTCCCCCGCGGAGCTGCCGGCGCGGGGAGCGCATAAAGGCGTAAAAATGCTGGCGCAGAGAAATCGCCCGGTTTGAAGTGGTCGTGGGGGCGATTTTTTTTTTCCTCCCCTCTCCTCTTTATTTACGCGCGTCACGTATCTCTCCAAAGGCTCCTGGTTTTGGGGTGGGGAAGGAGGGAATGACATTTTTCAGTGAAGGTCAGGGCAAAGGTGCGGGGGGGGGAATAAAATAATCTCCGGGAGGGTACAATGAAACACCTAAAAGTACCATAAACCTCCCCGATAAAGCTGCACAGAGGAACACGCACCCGCCAGACACATCACCCCCCGCCCCAGCCCCACATCCAAACACGGCCAAAACAGGAAAGACAAAGAGCAGCACTTTCCCCAGACACTAAATGTCAAGATATTTCCCTTAAAAAGAAGCAGGAATTGCATATATCTTATTTCCTGAAATCTGGAAGGGGCTGGTGGGTCTCTTCTTTCCCTGACACTGAAAACAAACATTTATGCCCAGCCTGAGGCTGCGTTTTGTGGGACTCGCTGCACCTTTGCTCTCTGCATCCAGGGATAAAGACTGGGAAAATGCAGCGGGTCTTCCCGATCCCACCCCCGAACTGACCACATCTGACAACTTCTTTTTATTTTTGCCCTTCCATTTGCACCGTTTGCAGAGGGATTTTAAAAATAGAAATGGTATTGATTAGGGAGGGAAAACGGTCACCTCGACATTTGCTGTTAATTAAGGAGCCTCTGTCCCCAGTTGCTCTTTCCTTCATTTTTTGGGATTGGATTTTCTAGGTGAGGTGGAATCTGGGAAAGAGGGGACGAGGTGGGTGAATTTTGCCAAAAAAAAATGAGTGCTGTTATCGTGCCATCCTCGAGGTTATTCGTGTATTAAGGTTATTTCTTCACAGTAAAACCAGCTTGATTATTAAAAAATACTTTCACACTAATAGGTGGATAAAATCACTGTTTTCCTGCATAGTTCATTGTCTGCTGCAAGGAGGAACAACCTCCCCCCCTCACCCGCTCTCAGTTGCCTTTCTAAATGGAAAAATACCCCCTCGATATAGGAAAATCTAATAAAGGTGGACTGGATGGTTACAGGGACTTTTTCTCTTATTGGGAAGAGTCTGCCAAAAATCAAAATAAATTTAAAAAGGCGGTTTCAACCTCACGAGAGGTTTGAGTCACCCCAAGCCTCAAAAAACCCGAGAATGTGACCTTTATTGGGCAGAAAATCCTCAAAGCAGCTTGGCGAGAGGAGCTGAGATGGTGGTTTTCTCCCTCCACACTTGGAACCGGTCAGAGTCACTCAGGGCTCTGCTGAAAATAATTAAGCTGCTTTTTCCCCCCTCTCCCTTTTTTATGTGGAAGAACATGAGGGAAAGATTTGAAGGGCTGCGGACTTTTGAGGGGAACACGGGGGCTGTTAATGACACCACGGCATTTAGTGGGTTTGCTCATTTTTGCGGCTCCACAGCAAAAATTCCTCTGCGAAGTGTGTCCTCCTCCTCTTCCTCCCTCCCCGCCAAAAAATAAATTAACAAGAATCCCGGTGATTTGATGTGATTTTTTTTTCTTTTTAATGAGCTCAGTTTCTTCGTGCAGTCGTAAAAATGAAGTGTCCAAAGTGAAAGGCTGCGGGGAATGGTCACCACCAGTGCAAAAAGTGGGAGCCAGGGGCACAAATACCGTTTGCAAGAGGAAAAGACGGGGGGAACTCGCTGTGTTGAGCAGCAAAACGATGGAAAAAAAGGTCGATGGTTATTTTTTACAGGCATGCACAAAGGGGAGTACACACTTTCTGGCTCACTTTGCCTCTCTTGCGTCCAATTTTTACCAATGGTCCACTTTATTCCCTTGGAAAGACGCTTCCCTGTTATTTCCAGGCGTGGATATTCAGTGGTTGGTTTAAAAGGAAGTAAGGAGGGGGGCGGAATTTAAAAAAAATACAAAATAAATAACTCTCCATAATTTTCTGCCTTTATTTCCTTTAAAGAAGGACAGAAAGGAGCAGCCAATCCATATGGAGACGTTTCCCTCGGCCGCTTGCTCCCGTTTTGCTTTTGTTTGCTTGTTTGACTCCAACCTCCCAACCAACATCGCCACAATAACAACAACACACACACCACACCACCCCTCGAAAAAAACCCCCAAAATAGAGGAAAGCAAGGAGAAATCTGGGCTCAGCCACTCCAGCCACAGCAGAACCCCCTCCCCGTTCTGCCCCCCTCACAGTGGGACCAAACTCACCCTCGCAGCCCCCCCCGACCCCAACACAATGACACCAACACCGGGGGCACCCCCACCATCCTCCCTGGCGAACCCCACGGAGAGGGGGAGGATGCTGAGCACTACAAGGAGCTCCCCTCGAATATTTTTTGTGGAGGGGGGCAATGGGAAGGGCAGGGGGGGCTGCCTGGGCTCCCTTTACCTGTTGAGGTTACCTAGGCTGACCTCCCAGCGCATGTATTTGCTGCCATCAGTGAAGAGGCTGCTGCTGGGAAAAAAAAAAAAAAAAAAAAAAAAAAAAGGGAGGGGGGTGTGGATATTAATGCGCACCTTCAGCCTCCTCCACTCATTAGGTGCGGGGTCCCCCCCTCCGCAGGGGGCTCTGTGTGTGTGTGTGTCCCATACACCACCTTTCCTCCTCCACAAATCCATCCCACCCCCCCCCAAAAAAAAAAAAAAGCGAAAAAAAAGCGCCCCAAGCCGCTGTCATTTGGCTGAAGGCTGCGCGAGTGTGGCGGAGGGATGTGAACATCTCGCGTGTGAGGGGAGAGAGGAGGGAAAAAAAAAAAAAAAAGAAGAAGGAAAAAAAAAAAGCCACACCACCGGGATTTTGAGGAATTTGCCTGTGGTGTTAAAGGGAAGGAGCAGAGTTACAGAGAAATTGAGAGAGAGAGAGCTCTACCTACCGACAGATTACAAGAGAAGTCAAGAGCACCGAGAACCAACCGTACAGACACACAGAGGCACCATGAAACGCCTTTGAGATCGCATAAAAAAAAAAAAGCCACTAAAAAGCAGGACTTGAGACAGTCCAGGGACAATCTCGCACTGCTCTAGAATTAAAGCGTCTTTTTTTTTTCTTTTTCTCCTTTTTTTTTTTTTTTTTTTTTTTTTTTTTTTTTTTTTTTGCATGCGAGGGTCATGAGTTCCTACTTTGTAAATCCTCTCTTTTCCAAGTACAAAGGCGGTGAATCGCTGGAACCAACTTACTACGACTGCAGATTTCCTCAAAGTGTGAGCAGGAGCCATGCTCTGGTGTATGGTCCGGGCACCACTGCTCCCACCTTCCAGCACCCTTCACACCACGTCCAAGAGTTTTTCCACCACGGAACCTCCAGCATCTCCAACTCTGGATACCAGCAAAACCCATGCGCCTTGGCGTGTCACGGAGACGCTTCTAAATTCTATGGATATGAAGCTCTACCGAGGCAATCGCTTTATGGTGCTCAGCAAGAGACGACTGTTGTACAATATCCTGACTGTAAATCGTCTTCCAACAGTAACTCTAGCGAGGGACAAGGGCATTTAAATCAAAATTCGTCTCCCAGTCTCATGTTCCCATGGATGAGACCTCACGGTTAGGACCTTTTTTTCCTCCTCCTTAAATGTTTTCCTCTATTTTTTCTCTCTTTCTCTCTCTCTCTCTGCCTCTCCTCTCTCTGTCTGTCTGTCTATATGTATATGTATGCATATCCAAGCACAAACATAAAGCTGTATAAACATGCCCATACACACATATGCATACATATATATATACCTAAAAATATAAATATAAGAGGTGTAGCTGGGAAATATGAAAGAAATGAGCAGTTTTGTGCTAATGTTTCTTCTTTTTAGGAAGACCTTTGAAAGCAAACCAGCCAGCAGTTACTAGAGAGCCAGCAAGGTGATTCCCTGCAAAAGGCTTAAATCACAATAAAGTAAAACTTGGGGTTTTTTATTGCTTGCCTTGAGGATAGGCAATAAGATACAGCTCCCACGAGGTTGTTTGCATGTTGATAATACACCGCTCTTTAAAATGTCATAGAGCCTTTCATAACCGCTTGGAGACGAAGCCTGAAAGGTGGGAACTTGTCTAAGTATTACTAATACTTTACATCTGTTTCTTAAAGCCTAGAGATAAAAGTTTAAGCATAAAGGAAACTTAGCTCGGAGCTATGGGGTGGGGTGGAGGAGAACAGTCCTGGCTTAAAAAAAAAAAAAACAACAAACCAAAACAACAAAACGAGGGGGTGGGAAATTCGAAATAACTCGGGCTGAATGGAACTTTGCTCATGTGAAGTCCAAATAATCGCACAGAAAGCGAAATACTTCAAAGTACAAGTTTCCCCCACCTAAGGACCAAGGCTGTGGAGAAGCCTCGTTAATTCAAAACATGTGAAGGTTAGTGTGAATTTTCAGGACAATCAGAGCCCCAAAGTTTTCCCCCTGTAACCCCCAGGAAAATTTAACAGCCAAAGAAAGGGACTAGAATGGAGCTGTGGGTAATGGAGAGAGGATGTGGCCCAGAGGCTGCGAGAGAGACGCAGAGGAAAACACGTTATTTATCTAAGCTTTGACCTAGAGGTAGTCTCAAGGATGCAATCAGTTCAACCTGGAGCTTTTTCCCCCCACAAATAGATTGTTTTTCTCATTAAGTGCAGAAGGAAGTGCAGAGGCTCAGCTGCACATACCTCAGCCCTCTCTTTCTTCCTTTTTTTTTTTTTTTTTGGCTATTGCTGTAAATGTCCACCTCGAGTTGTTTTAAAGGCAATCTCTGTGTTTGCACAGGGAAATCTCTGTCTGTGTCTGTGTGTTACAGACACACAGCCCTGACCGAGAGCACGGGGGGGTTAACAGAAAATTCAAATTCTCAGGGCGTGATTATTGGCAAATAGGAGCAGCCTGGGACTGGATTTGGGGATGAATATCTGGAGAAGCAAAACAGAGAAAAAGAGTTGGGTATTTTGAGGGGGAAAGGAAGAGTGAAAGGAAGAGGGAGAGAAAGAAAGAGAGAAAGAAAGAAAGAGAGGGAGAGGGAAAGAAAGAGAGAGAGAGGGAAAGAAAGAAAGAGAGAGGGGGAAAGAAAGAAAGAAAGAAAGAAAGAAAGAAAGAAAGAAAGAAAGAAAGAAAGAAAGAAAGAAAGAAAGAAAGAAAGAAAGAAAGAAAGAAAGAAAGAAAGAAAGAAAGAAAGAAAGATAAAGAGAAGAAAGAGAAAGAAAAATAAAGAGAAGAAAGAGAAAGAAATATGGAGAAAAGAAAGAAATTTAAAGAAAAGGAAGAAAGGAGGAGAGAGAAAGGAATAGGAAGAAGGAGAGAGGCTAAAGAGGATTTTATGGTGAACAATGCACCTTTCATAGGAAAAGGAATATTTTTTCATAGAATGGAGCTACCCACCAGGACTCAGCATCCAGAATCCCCTTGTAGGAAGCTGGAAGGTTTCTTTTGTGCATGAGCTTGACACCCACCTCCCTCCAGCCAGGGCTGAGCACTCCCCAGGAAAAGCCAGGGCAGGGCAGAGCCAGCATTAACAGCAATAGCAATTATTAATAATAACCCAGCGACTTTCCTTTAATACCTTTCATAGGCAAAGGGTTGAAAGGGGCTTTTTTTCCCTTTTTTCTTTTGAGGGCTGAGGAGAGGCAGCAGTTTCTCTAAGAAAATCGAGGTGAGGGGGGGCTGGGAGGAGGGAGGGGGGGGGAGAGCAGAACCTCCAAAGGGGGAGAATTAAGAAGTTATTTGATGTTTGTGTCCTACAGCTCCCGGAAGACGCAGTGGCAGACAAACTTACAGCCGGTACCAGACCCTGGAGTTAGAAAAGGAGTTCCTCTTCAACCCGTATTTGACACGGAAGCGGCGGATTGAGGTCTCTCACGCCCTGGGACTGACCGAGAGACAAGTGAAGATCTGGTTCCAGAACAGGAGGATGAAGTGGAAAAAAGAAAACAATAAAGATAAGCTGCCGGGGGCCAGAGACGAGGAGAAAACGGAAGAAGAAGGGAATGAAGAAGAGGAAAAAGAAGAGGAGGAAAAAGAAGAAAGCAAGGACTGAGTTCTCAGCCCCTTGAAGTCTCGTTTTATGGCAGATGATAAATCGAGATGTTTACGACGGTCATTTGCTTTTATAGAGTATAGAATGGAGAGGCTCACACAGCAGTAACTACCTGTCAAACAGTTGTAGCCTTTTTTATTGTCATAGAAACTTCCCCTACTTCTTTTTTTACCATTTTTTCCCCTCCTTCTTTAATAGCTGCGTTTTTAGTTCAATAAATACATAGTTGGCTCGACTGCGAGAGCAGGGAGAGAGGAAACAAAAAGAAAGAAAGATGAAATGCTGCAGCAAAGCAAAGCCAGCCCAAGCTCTGCAGCCCCGACCCAGCCTGGAGCAAACGCTGGAGCTGCACACGCGGCTGGGCGCAGAATTTGTATTTATTTAAGTAGCTTTGACTTTGCCTGTTTTTTCTCTTTTTTTCCCCCTTTTTTTTTTCCCAAGCTCGGTTTTGCCTCTCCCAGTGACCCCAGGGGAAGTCGAGGGCGCTTCCAGCCTCCCTGTTTGTGTAGTGTCTGTGTGTCTGTGGAGCTCTCCCTTCCCACCATTGATCAAACGCCTCGGAGGGGCCGTTCCTGCGGCCCCTGCAGAGCAGAAGAGGAGCTTGGAGGGTGAGCATTACCTGGGAGCGCCGCAAAGAGCCTCCCCCGCCCCCAAATCCTCCCATTGCCATAGGACTGAGGCTTGTACATACCTTGGAAGGCCAAAATATACCTTGATAGGCCAAAATCCGCCCCCCACCCCCTCCCTTGTCTCTATGGGCGCTGTTTACCCTTTGCCTGTGTGAGCACTCGAAGTTCTTCATGTACTACCTAAAGGGAAAACCTGCAATAATTATCAAACCTATTATCAACAAGGGGCTGACATATCCTGAATTTCACTCAGAATTTATTTAAGAGAGCGAGCTGCGTTTCTGCCCTGATGCAAGCTACTAAGTAGCAAAAAATAATAATAATAAAAATGAAATAAAAACCACCAACCAACCTTGTATTGTACTTATCACTACCTATAGAAGGAGTCATGCTTTGGAAGTATTTGTAATGCGGTTTTATTGTCGTTTGTTGCTGCTTATTTTCTTGGAAATAATTAATAAAAAAAAAAATAAAAAAAAATCCCAACAACTGAAACTGCCTAGTTGAGAACGCACAGTATTGTATTATTTTATTGTGCTTATAAAGTAGTGTAGAACTAAATTGCACTGAATGTATAGTTATCTATTTGTCTTGACTTATCTGTTAATGCAACATGCTCGAAACAAACAAAAAAAAAAGTCGTCATTTGTTTTATGTAAAAACATAGTTCTGCGTGTTCAAACTCTGAATGTAGCAATTACCGCCAGAAAAAAAAAAAAAAGAAAGAAAAAGAAAAAAACCCCACTTCTGGACACCGTGGATTTGTATTGTATACGTGAGACATTACGTAAATAATAATAATTATAATAATAATTATAATAATAATAAAAAGGTTTTAAAATGACTGCGTTGCCTGCAGTGCTGTGTCTCTGTTTCAAAGCACCCACACGCCACAGCAGCAGGGTGGGCTCTGTCTGAGATCTCACCCTTCAGATCATCTTTGGCACCCTTCAAAAAGCCGAGGCTCTTCTTTATTTGGGAGGAAATCAGAATATCTTGGCTCGCCCCCCCCGGCGGAGGTGGCTGAGGCAGGAGGAGGATTCCCCTCCTGAGAGGGGCATTTCTCTGCTGCGCCGGCAAAAGCCCCTCATTAAACCCGCCAATGTTGCTGCTAATTGTCCGCCTGAAGCTGTAGGTCCACCACAAAAAATAAGAATAAAATCAAATATTGCAACGACTCCGGTATTGTTGGGTCTTCCTTTGCCTTTTGGTGGGGTGGGAATGAGGTGCGTTGAGTTTTTGCTTCTCTCAGCTGGGAAATGCCATTTGAAAGATGCCGAAAGTGCAAAGTCCTGGTCCGGGGGTGCAGAAACCCCTCTGGGGTGGCAGCTGGGGAGGAGATCTCGTCCCCCCTCAGTTTTGGGGTGCAGTCGGTGCTCGCAGGGATCGTCAGCGAGACCTCGAGAGCTGCAGAGACACTGAGGTGTGTCCCCCCCAACCTGCCCGAGCCCGCCGGGGGTGGCACCGGGAGGGCATTGCCCTGTGGGCAAAGGGCGCGGAAAACGCCCCAAAGATATGAAGGTGGCAAGAAAGCAGTGACTGTATGTTTGTTTGTGTGTTTGTTTGTGTGTTTATTTGTTTGTTTCTTTGCCCTTGGCGAAAATTCCCATTTACTCTCTCCTCAAATTCCGACCTTCCTCCCCATGGACGCGAGTCCTAACGTAGCACACCCTCTTATTTTCCTATTATTATTATTACTATTACTATTTTAATTATTATTACAACTATTACTTCATAGCAGTGCTACGGTTTTGCGTTTTGCTCTATTCTATTGCATTTGAGTATATTTTATTCCATTTTATTCCCTTATTATTTCATTTACAGCAAAACGTCGCCCTGGTGCCTTCAGGTCTCTCTTCTACTCCTCCAAAGGGAGATAAACTTCCTAAATATTTCCTTTCCCACCAGCGTCATTTCGTTGAGCGAAGTCTATTGATCTCTAAACCCGGGTCTGTCTCTCTCCTCTCTTTTTTTCTTTTTCCCACATCACCTCAGCGCGGGGATGCGACAGGACCGGGAGGGTTGCGCAGATATCGCAGATAAAGCTCCGCGCCCGCGCCCGGATGGGCTGAGAGGGCTCTGGAGCCTCCTCGGTGGGTCTCAGACATTCCTAACCCAAACCCCCCGAGCTTAAAGGATTTAAATGCCTCAGGGCTTGACATTGCTGGGCTCTGCCCAGGAGATCTGGAAAGGGGAGAGAAGGAAATCCAGCAGCGCAGGGACTCGGGTGGGCGCCCCACACCCACTTTCTGCCCCTTCCAGCCCCGTATTTGCAGCGCCCTCCTATGAAATGAGGATGGGGAGGGGGCAAAGCACCGAAAATAGCACCAAAAAGGGCAGATTCGGCCCAGGCGGGGGCTGAGCAGCTGAGTGGGCGCAGCTCTCGTGGGTTCCCACTCCCGAAATTCCCAAGTTCCCAATTCGGGGGAGGTTTCCCCTCGCTGTGGAGCCGTCACGTCCTCCTGAACCCTCTTTAGTCTCCCAAAAAATGCATAAACCCCACCAGTAAGGCTTGTTCTGGACTTCCCGTGTCGAGGGCAGGCAGGGAAGGTAAGCAGTTTTATTAGTCATAAACCGGTGGTTTATGCTAAAAAAGCGGTTTTTTCTTGGGGGATATTTATCCAGCGTTTACAACAAGGGATATTTTCTCCCTCTGGTTTGAGGGATTTGTGCTCATTCACCCCAGCAATGAAAAACCCGCAGAAATCAGTGAAAATAAAATATTTTCTGTTAGGTTACTTTAAAAAAAATTAATTTAAAATATATGTATAAGGATTGGCATAGACAATATCCTCGCAACGAGGGGGGAAGGAGATGGAGAACTTATCAAAGTGTTTAAAAATAATAATAATAAAACCAGAAGAAGCTGTATCCGCACTCTATCCATCATATTTAAATCCACAAATCTAAGTAGTTTTATCCGAACGAATATTACGGCGTGACATTTATCTATCGAAAGAGTCTGGAGTTAAATTATTGAAACTACAGCGGCAGCACTTCGTTTTGGGGTAAATGTTTATGTTCTGTAGTCAACACAAGAGAGTCGCATCTTCAGATGACATCCAGTTATTTCTGTAATCACTCCATCATTTCAGGAGAAAAAGAGAAGAGACCATTTTATGGGGGAAAGTAATTTGAAAGAAGATTCGCTCCTCACAAAGTGGCTTATTCCGAAATGATCATAGCTTCGGTATTACTGAAATTAGACTCATCTCCCCGCCTGAAGTAAGAAATATCGTCCTATTCCAGGCTTTTTATTAGCCAATCAAATTTCCTTCGGATCTCCATTTGTGATTTGTGAAAAATATAATTCCTCGAAAAGCTGAGTTTGAGCATATTGCTTATTTTCCCTTAATTTATTATTCTAATCACAGCCGCCGCCGCGCGATAATGCGGCCATTAGGCGAAAAAATTCGTTTAGATTTTATACTCCGAAATGGGCGCGGATTGTATTTGAGAGACAACGAATTTCTCGGGCATTAAATTTTTTTTTGTGCGCGGATTGAGGCGAGGAAAGAGGGAGGGGAGGAAGATGCGCGGGGGCGAAGGTGGGGGAAACTTTGAAAGCTGGATTTGTACAAAAAAAGGCAATTCTTCCCCTTTATTTGTTTTAGCTCGTCCTATTTTTTTCCCTCCCAGACTTACCCCCTCCCCTCAAATTCTCAGCTCTTTTATCCTTCCCCCCAAAATACTCTCGCTGATACCGGGAGGAGAGAGGGGGTTTTATAGAGGAGGGAGGGAAAGGAGGGTCCGAGGGCTCTGCAGAAAATGCTCGCCCAGGTTACTCCTCTGCCTGCCAGGATCAAAATTTCCTCTTCACATTATGGAATTTATTATCTTGTCTGCTCGCTGGAAAATGGGATCTCCATTGTGCTCGGGAAGCTGTTGTGGTCGTAGTTTCCCCCCTCGTAACTTTTAACTACCTGTTATAAAATTTATTGGTGGTTTGTAAAGTGAATAAAGTAATTTCCCCTTCCATCCGGTTGTATTACAACCTTTGTGTTGTTCGGGCAGCCAGACACGCAGCCAGCCAGGGGCAGGCAAAAATAAATCCAAGGGGCTGCGAGGGAGACCCCCCTCCACACCCCTACTTGGTTTATTTTCGACAATTAGAATTAAATTAATGCGTGGAAATACCTGGGGAAAAAAATAAATTTAAAAAAAAAAAAAGTTGTTCCTGGAAATGTTCAGGCGCAGAGGAAAATGGATCGGGGAAAAACGCGGCAAAATATTTTATATTTCTGCGGGTTTTTTTGGCTGTGGGTGCGCGGGTGGCGCCGAGAGTTGAAAATTAGGGTTGAGGTGGGAAAAATAAAATAGTTCTCGGTGTGTATAAGGAGAAGAGGAGCAGAAAGAGGCTCCGCGCAAGGTTGGACGAGGAGGAACCATCTGAACAGGCTGCGCTTTGCGGTCGCCGCTTCCCCAGTTGTGGTTCGTGGGGTGTCGCCGAACAGGCCTCGACACGGCCAAAAAATGTCGCTCCCCTTCCCAATCCATATTTCCCAGCCCTCTACATGGCCCCCCCTGGCTGAGGGAAAAAAATTATCCAAAGGGTACCAAAAAAAAATTAATTCCGCCTTTGAGCATCACGGCCCCGACTCGGTGCGGGCAAACAAAAGGCGCGGGGGGGCCTTGAGGGGCAAAGAAATTATTGAAGATGTTGGGAGGTGTCCCGACAGCGAATTGTAAAGCTGGATGGGTTTAGGGAATTTAGGAAAAAGAGCTGCGAGAGTTTCGGAGTCAATCCCGCACCTTTGGAGCGAGTTTTGGGTGGGCTTCGGGCAGTTCAGGTGCCCCTCAGGGCTGGGATGGGCAAAGGGGCGCAGTGAGGAGCGGGGCGAGGGGGCAATGGGGGGCTCGGGGGCACAAAAGGTGCGCAGTGGCAATTCTTGTACCCTGGGAAGGTTTAATTCGCAGCGGACACACCCTTGGCAGGGTCTGTCTGGCACAGAAATCCGGGGGGCTCGGGAATAGCCATTTTCCCTATTTTTTCCCTCGAGCTTATTGTCCTTGACTGTTAATTAAACGCTTTTAAAATCAACGCGCCCTCAGCATTTAAGGTATTTATTTTTCAAACCCACCCTGCTCCATTTTTTACCTCCTCTGCTCTTCCTCCTCGCTGTCCCCCCCCCCGCAACTAATTACCAACAGGGAAATTCATAATAATGCTCGAGGCCGAATCTCAAGAAATGCTGGGAGGATTAATGAGCATCAAATTAAACCGAATCTATGTTTAAAGGGGGAAAAAAAATTAAAAATCCACCCCTTCTTTAGATTAACGTGGTCGCTTAAAAGATTAAAAAAAAAAGTGTGGGGGAGACAATGAGGGGGGGGCGTAGAGGGGAAAAAAATCCCAATATTAGAGCAGAATTGTATAAACATGGCGACAGACGAGAGCATTTGCACTCGTCACAAAAAAATGCAACGCATTCCTGGTTGTTTGCAGAAAATTTACAGCTGAGCAATAAAAGTTTACGACTGAATCACAAGTTGGATTGGCCACAGGAAGTCATGTGGACTCCATCCATGAACGTGAACTTTTTATTGTGGTTTCTCTTATGACTCTTTCGCAGTAGTCTTTCCTTTAACAGTCCAAGCAGTGCCAGGGGTAGGATGGTATTTTTCCCCCCCTTAATTATTAGCGTGATGATGATGATGATGATGATTTTTTTTTGTTTTTGCTTAAGATGAAAAAAAAAAAATCTCGATTTTTTTTTTTTTTTTTACCCCCCTTCCCCGTCTCCTTGGGATTGGAATTCTTGGTTGCTTTGGGCATTTTGGCATTAATGAGTTTACTGCTGCGTCTGGTTGCCGCCTCCTATTCCCCACCCCTAGGGGCAAAACGCAATGCATTTCCTTTGCAGGATGCGATGATGAGGGGGCACAACCAGTTGTAAATACCTTTTTTTTTTTTTTAAGCCCAAAAAAAAACCAACCCAGAGAGAGCGAGATTCCTCCTCCAGCTTCCCCCGTCCTTTCCCCAACCAGAGAAGAACTGTTTTGCTTTTGTTTCCATCCTTTTTTTTTTTTTAGCCTTTTTTTGTCTTTTTTTTTTTTTTAATGTTTCTGTGGAGCTGAACTGCAGCGTCAGTGGATCAGAAAGAGGGAGAGACAGAGAAAAAAGAGAGAGAGAGTGAGAGAGAGGGAGAGGGGGAGACAGGAGCCTCTGGTAAGTGTTCCCTTATTGGTTAAAATGTGTAACTAATGATCCATAGCCCGGGTGTTAAGGATAATGATGCATCGTTGTGCGAGCGAGGGGTGTAGCTTGGATATGAGGGAAATCTGCTGCGGGGCGGCAGAAATGCGGTTAATTCGGGTTTAAAAAAAAAAAAAAAGCCAGATTTGCTGTTGCTGATGTCATATTCGGGGTGCGGGGAGGAAGGTCGGGGGGCGCCGGGGGATGGCGAAGGGGAGGGGGGTCTTGGGGGGTTCTTGAAGGGAGAGGGGAGGAAGGCAAAAAAATAAAAGATATAAAGGTGGAAAAATTAAGCCGAACTTTTCCTTAAGAAAATAAGTAAGGGGAGGGAGCGCATGCGCGGAGGGGCGGCCCGTCGCAGCGCGGGTGGGGCGCTGTTGGCAGTGCCATAATTAATGAGCTGCGCTCCTAATTGTGTGCGCCAGGCCCTGCACGCCCCTTCCCCCCCGGACTCCCCCCCAGCCCTTCATCCCATCCCCTCAGCCCCCCCAGCCCCGCGGCCGCGATATCCCCTCTCGGGATATTAATTAATATTAAGCGCGAGCTGATTAACAATCGACTCTTTGCGCCTCAAGGGCTTCTTCTTTCCTACGTTTTTTTTGTTGGTTTGGTTGTTGTTGGTTTTGGGTTTTTGTGGGTTTGTTTGGTTTTTTTTGTTTTTTTTTTTGCAACGGGGCCGGGTGTAAAATTCCCTGGAAAATGGGCTTGTCTGGAATTTTATCAGCTTCTATTGAATTTTGTGGAATTTTGCTGAGCTTTCTGGAATTAGCCCCCTCTTGCAAAGGAGCAATTGAAACAGGCTCCACGTCGTAAAAACTAATACCAAAAATAACTTCCAGGAGCACTCTGGTTTTCCTGCGAAGTGGTTAACGCGGCGTTGGCTTTTGGATTTTTATTTGCATGCGAGTCCCTCCCCTCGCCTTTATTTCTATTTTTTTTTTCATTGCAATCCCCCCCCCCCTTTCAGCAACTTTAATTCAGGTTTAACGGGTGAGATTTAAAGCGTGACCCTTCCCCTGTTAACCTCCCGTCTACCTACCCAGCACCTTCCTCCCACCTACCCATCCATCACCTAATCTGCTCCATCTCCCGCATCTCCCGCCGCCGCCGAAGGAGAGATATAAATACATATAAACTACATAATGGGGTGACTTCATTTCCTCTCGAGGTTGCCTTTTCTTTCCCCTTTCTTGTGAAATCCTCCGCGTTTTAAAAAGCGAATCCCGTGTGCCCGAGCGAGGCTTTGAGCTGGTTTGGTGCAGTCTGTGCACGTCGAGGGCTGGATATGTCGATATACAGGGGCGGACATTAAATAAACCCGGGGGGAGGGGACGCCGAGGCGATTTTCTGGTTTATTAGAAGCGATTTTGGGGGTTCCCCAATGTGTGACGGGGGATTTGAGGGGGAAATGGGGGATGGAGGCCCGGGGGCTGCTCCTCACTCTCCGCCTTTTCCCTTTTTGTTGATGTTGTTGTTGTTTTCTGGTGGTTTAAAAAAAAAAAAAAAGGAAAATAAAAATGGCCTCCTCGAGTTTAATTTGAGAGTGTTTGGTGAAATCCTGGGGGGTTCTGGCGGCGCCGCGTTAAACTGAATTAAAAATAAAAAGCTCGAGAAGGGTCTGGGAGGGAATAAAAGCCAAGTTTCCAAAGTTGGCTTCCCTTTGCTGGTGAGAAATCTGCTCGGTCCTTGCGCCGGCCATTGGGGTGGGAATTATCGGCCCAACAAAACGCAGCTCTGCCGTTTTCTTCCCTGCGAGGGGAATTTCGGAATTTCGCCTCTGCCTTTGAGACAACGCCACGTTCCCGCACTTATTTTTATTTTCCGAGCACGAAATAAATCGAAGGTTTGGGGACGGGATGCGGAGGGGGAAGAGGGAAAGAAACAGCTTTGCCTTCGTTTTGTTCGCTGGGAAAATCCCGTTGTGTGGAGGCTCCGCCGTAGCGAGTCGTAAAGACATTTTATGAGCAAACAATGAGTGTTTATTGGAACCACATGATTACAGAAATGGGATCTTTTATTGTTTTCAGACTGAAATCCGTCTGCTCTCCCTCCCCGAGCCCCGTTCCCGCCACCGCCCGCCCTGACCCTCCCTCCGCCAGGCCTGGAACCCCCTAAAACTCCTTCCAAATATATTGATTTTCTCCTTTGCATTGACGTATTGTCATCCCTCAGACACTCGCGATGCTGAGAAACATTTTTAGGATGTAGAGCTGGAATAACGGGATGATTTATATTCTCCGAGATGTGGTTTTTTTTTTGTTGTTTCTTTCTTTTCTTTCCTTTTTTTTTTGTCTTTAATCGCCATCTAAACCAGAGGAAATTAATCGCTGTTTGTATCTGTAACATTAATTAAAAGGAAAATCGCCACGTGTTAATGACAGGGACTTTCAGGAAGGAAATAACAGATTTTCTTCGACAGCTCCAGGGAGAAAATGAAATCAAATCAGGAACCTACAGGAAAGAAAAAACACGTTTAAATGAACATCGTGCTGCCCCCAGAGCTTCCTAATTTATTTCTGGTGGTTTTACTCGGAGGTGTCGAGGACGAGCGTGTGAAGGGCGTAAATACAATTGTGCAAGGAGAGGGATTTCCATTTTTATTTGAGTGCGTGCACAGATAAAGCGGCTCGAAAGGATCTTCCCCGCGCGTGGGTGTTTTATCGCGGCTTCTACAAGAGCATCTTACGGTCAAATATATCTAAAGACACGGCCAGGGCGTGTGGGTGTTTTATTATCCCGAATCCGCCGTGCTGTAAGAGCCTGGAAAAACCTGTAACTACAAAGAAATGATTAGAAAGAAACGATTTCCCAACTTGTCGTGTGAAGGAATTTCCGTTCGGGGAACGAATTAACCAAACCCACCCGAAATAATGGGGGATATTTCTATTTATGAGCGCAGCCGCCCCCGGCTTTAGGTGCGAGCGGTGGAGGTGCTGAAGCTCAGAAGGGTTTGTGATGCCCACCCGTATCTTTGTGGTTCTTCCCATTATAAATACGATTTTTTTGGGGCTGTATTTCTGCGCCGAGCTTTGGGCGCCAAAGGGGCTCGTTGACTTCTTCTTTTTTGTTATTTTTTTTCACCCCTCCCCAGATAGAATTTTGCGGAACTCGGAGCGCAGAGGAGGAAAAAAAAAGGCGTGGGGAGATGAAATAATTAGTCACAGAGGGGGAAATAGATTTAAAAAATTAGTCATAGAGGGGGAAATAAGCTTTGGGAAAAGATGGTGCGGAACATCGGGGGATTAAGTATTTTATTTTTTGGAGGAGATAGTTGGAGATCTTGTTGCTGGTGTTGGCGGGGGTTTAATCCCCGCAGTTCGCCCTCTCTGGGGGAAAAAAATAAAGAAAAGAAGAAATGGTGAAACCCCCCCAATTTTTCACTAGTGGTGTTTGAGGTCAGGGCTAAAAATGATATTAAATTTAAAATAACGAGGCCTTTCCCTGTCGGATTTGAGATGGCAACGTGGACTCGAGATTTGGGAACAAAACTGAGGAAATCGGGGCAGGAGCCCCTCAAATTGGGACGAGGGGGATTTTTTTTTCCGGTGGGGAGGGGGAGGAAGATGTTGAGGAGGAGGAAGGCGAAAAGCGGCCCCGTCTCCCCCCGCCGCCTCTCGCCTCGTTCCTCCCCAGACACAAACACAATAAAAGGCCGAAATGCCCGAAATTGCGGTGTCTGGACACAAGTCTGCAGGGGACAGGCTGCTCAGGGCGCCTTTGTCGCAGGGGGACACACCTTGCTGTAAAAGTCTTTGTCCCCAGACTAAAGCCCCGCGGTTCAATGGGGGGCGGGGAGGAGAAAAATAAAAAAAAAAAGAAAAAAAAGGAGAGAGGGGGGAGAGAGACTGAAAGTAAGGGGGGGAAAAAGGAAAAAAAACCCGAACAACAAACCAAACCCTCTTAACCCCCGACTAAAATCACTGCCCAGAGCAGGTCCGAGGGGCACGGGGGGGGCACAGGGGGTCACCCCAGGGGTGGGCACCCCCCCGGCCTGGCGCCCCCGCCTTTGGAGGGTTTCCATTGGGGCCGGGTTTTGTTTACTTGTTTTGTATACTGCCACCAAGTGACAGAAACCCGGCAGTTTGGGCACTTGGGTGCCTCTCCCCCCTCCCCTGTCTGTGTGTTATTGCGGCGGGGGGAGAGTTTGGGGAGGGGGAGCGAGACGGGCCTTGGGCTGGAGGGAGAACCCGCCCCCCCCTTTGGCTTCTGCCGCTCCAAACAAAATCCCCGCACAAAGAAGTTTTGGGAGCTTTAACATTGAGGTTTGTGCCCCCCGCTCCGGCTCCCAAACTTCCCCAAGTTCCCCAAAGCCATTTGTAACTCCTCACTTGCACTTTCTGCTAATTCAAGGCGGGTTTGGGCTTGGATTTTTTTTTTTATATCCCTTTCGTTCCGTCTTACTGGGGTTTAAATCATCCCAATGTACATGAACTCATAAAAATAGATAAGGCATGTCAGCTCGGGACCGGTATTTCCCCCCTGAAAATATGAGTGTATTTAAGCAAATCCTGAAATATTAAATTGTTGCTCGATTAAAGACGATGTAAATGTATAAATTCACCAAAGTGCTCAAGAGGTTGTCTCCAAATATATAGTTTAATTCTGCCTAAGTGATCGTCCCTAAAAAAACCATCATTAAGGCAACTATTATTGTTTCCTGAATAATTTTTTTTTTTGCCAGCCACCTATGATTAAATTTCTGCCTCATATCGGCAAAGAATAAAGGATAAAAGCGCCTATAGTTAATGACGACAATTTTTCAGCCCCGAGTTACCCTCGCAGAACGTGATAACACCCCACGCCGTTTATTTTTAATCCCAACACCCAAAGAACAATCGCAGCTCTGCACCTACAGATCCACCTACAGACACACCTGGAGACACTCGCACAAGTGCGCAGAAAAAAATGTCCCTTTTTAGAATTTTTCTGCCCCAAAGTCTTGCCCGAGGTGGCTGTGACGTCACGCCCAGCCCTGTCATATTTTCGCCTCTTTTCATTTTCGAGGTTTTAAGGAAAATTTCCGCTCCCCCATGAGGAGAAACTCATTATAAAAATGTATTAATTCGAAGCTGCAAGGCAGGATTTTTTGGGGTTGGGTTTTTTTTTTCCTCACGGGAAATTGTTCCCTTCTACCTGAACAGGTTTCACTTCGATTTTGGAGCAAAAAAAGGTATTTTATTGGAACCGATTAAATAAAAACCTCCCCGTATTTATCCCTACAATTAGTCAAGAAGCCACCAGGAGTTTTTCCGCAGCCACCAGACCCCTCCCTACAGACAAAACACCACTCCGCGGTTTTAAATCCCCTAAAATATGAGATTTATTTTTTTCCTGGCTTTTTTTTGGGGGGGGCTCCCCTTCCTCGCCCCGCTCAGATTTATCCCGAGGTGCATTTAATCAGCAAATTAAATGGAACTGAGGCGGCGGTGCAGGGAAGGGGGGGGGTTCTCCCCCTGCTTTTTTCGCTGCTCTCAACTTTTTTCGCAACGTGGTTACTTGGTAATTTAAGAGCCAGCGAAGTCCCGTTTCCGCGGGGAGATTTCGGTGCCTTCTTTTGTTGGGCTGAGATTCACCAATAAATCTGGGAAGGAGAAAAATAATGAAATAAATCACACACACGCTCACACACACACTCCCTATAAAAAGGAATATTTGAGAATTGAAAGTCTCTTCGCCATCTCAAGGCGGGGGGAAAAAGCTAAAAAAAAAAAAAAAAAAGGTTTAAAAGTGTCCGAAAGCGCTTTGGAGCCTCGGCAGAAAGAGGAGGGATAAATTTCCGAAGTAGGAACAGATTAATTTCTCCTCCCCGCACACCTCCCGGTTTCCTGGTTAGCAGACATGTGTTTTGACAATTGCCAGAATTCCCTTTTTTTTTTTTTAGTTCCCCTCCTTCCAATCCCTGGAAATGTTTACAGCGACTGAAAGGTTTTAAAAGTGAGAAAATCCTTTTTCTCCCCCCGCCTTTTATTATTATTTTTTTTACTCTTATTATTATTGTCTATATTTTTCACACTGAGCCTCCCAACTTGAAGGGACTCGCCCTAAACTTTTGCTGCACTTCCCTAAAGCAACTCTGAGAATAAAATCAAAGCAACAAGAACATGTTTAAGGCCATTTCCCTCCACCACGCTGGAAAAAAAAAATCAATAGGAAAAGGCAAAGAAATGACTCGTCTGAGCGACTCTGCCCAGAGTGGTAAATACTCTGCTTTATTCACCTTGGGCAAAAAAAGGAGGGGGCTGCGGAGGTTTGAATTAAAAGAAAAAATATCAGCAACGGCGCTGGTTGTAATTTTTGCAGCTTTTCTGCTTGGCAAGAGATGGGGCGAAAATGGGTGTTTTTGTGAGTTGTGACTCGGTGCAACTCGGGGCAGAAAACGCCTTTTAATTACCAAATAAACCTCCCGAACAGGCCACCCTCTCCCCACGCGGTGTCTGAAGCTCCGGAATCAAACTTTGCACAGTCTAAAACAGTCAGTGGAGCTCTGAAGAGAAGAATTCAGGGCAAGGAGAGATTTCATCTCCTTTTCTTTTTTTTTTTCTTTCTTTTTTTCTTTTTTTTCTTTCTTCCTTTTTTTTTTTTTTTAATTAAGAGCTGCCCAGACTCTGACTCCGAGGTTGTAATTACAGAGAACAGAGACGGCTCCCAAACAATGCAGCCACTGGGGGTTGGGGGGAGAGGTAAATAAACCTCCCCCAGTGGGTTGTTGTTCTCCTGGTACCCCTTTTTTGGGTGCTGCCATCCCGATTTATTTTTTTATTAATTTTCCTGAGAGCGTTATTTACAGCTGAGAGCAATATTTGACTAAGAAAATCCAGTTGGAAAGAGCAGGAATAAATTCCCAGTGAAAGCCCCAAATAAATAATTAGGACTCACGTGTGCCATAAATGTCAAGTTAAAAAAAAAAAAAAAAAAGAAGAGAGGGGGGGAAAAAAAAAAGGGGACGCGAGAGGAGGCCGAGATCGTAGATAGAAAGTGAAATCAGTTTAAATAAAAAGGCTTTTAATACATCACTTGGATTTCCCTCTAAGAGGTTCGAGGGTTTGCTCGGAAGGGAGCGCGGCCACATGAGGGGGGTGCGCGGGTGCCCCTCACTGTGCCCCTTTGGGGGGCAGCGCTGAGGGGGTGCCCCCTTCGCGCAGCCCCAAAGAGACGTTTTAGCAGCACTTTACAGGGGGAAAAAAACCCCAAAAAACAAACCTCAGAGAGCTTGGATAATCTGAATTTTAACCAGGGGGGGCCCGGAACGGCTCCGCGCCCCGAGCGCGTGGGCACCTCCCGCCCTCCCTGTCGCGACAGGCGCGGGGTGGGGGGACCCCCGTGCGGTGCCCCGAGTGGGGCTCGTGTCTGGAGAGCAGAGGGACCCCCAAAGCCCCCCGAGGAAGCGGAGCAGGACTGGGCGCAGCGTGTCGCCAGTAGCGGAGTCTGCGGGGAGGGAGGGGCGGGGGGGACACCGATTGGGATTTGTTTCCTTTCAGTAATTACTGAGGGATAGAAAACACATGTGTTGGGATTATGGGGTTTATTTATTTAAATGTTTTTTATTTATTTCCTTTTTTTTTAGCCTTCTTCCCCCCCCCCCCACCTAAATCAGTTCATCAATTCGGTAATTAGAGCTGGGAGGGGGGGGGAGGAAATCTCCCGACACGTTTTTATTTTTATTTTTTTTCCCCTTTCTGCTTTTTTTTTTCCTTCGCCCCCTTCTCTGTGTGAGCATCAGTGGGGCGAAAAGGGGGGGAAATATGAGTGGTGAATGTTATTTCAGATTTCTATGGGCGCTTTTCTTTCCTGGGAACAAAGAGCAACTCCTATTAAAGAGCTACTCGAAGACTTGTACATATTTCTACTGCTGTGTAGCACTTTTAATAAAACATCTGTTCTTGCTTCTGCTGATGAGTTTACATAATTGTTTGCAGACCAATTTAACCAGAAAGCGCCCCACATATTCCCTCTACGTGTTTCCATGGGGGAAAAAATAAATACCTTTTGGGTAGTGACATATCTTGATGAAATACTTTCGAGCAATCCCCAAACTGCTCGAAAATATCAATGGTGGAAAAAAAAAATGTCCAGTGCATTCAAAACGTGAGGCTGAGGAATTGCAAGGAGCAAAACATACTTTAATGATGCCTCATTTGTGTTTGCAGCTTTTTGGGGTGGTTCTGCTCTATTATTTTTTTTTTCCCACCCCCTCCTCCTTCACTCCCTTTTCTCCCCAGAAATCTGGTTTTTAGCGTGGGGAGAGGATTCTATTTTAAGTTTCTTTACGGCAGCTGCTTTCTGTTCACTATAAATCGACCAGACTTTTAAGACTTGCCCTCTGTTTAGAGAAGTAATAAAACACTTAACTTTCTCGACTCCCAGTCACACGGTTATCACACAGGTCTCGATACAACAGCCCCGAGCACCTATACAAAAAAAGGGAGGGGAGGGGAAGAAAAAGAGAGAAAAGAAGGGGGAAGCAACAACAACAACAAGAAAAGCAACAGAAAATAACAACAAAAATTAAAAATAATAAATAAGAGGAAAAACAACCCCCCGGAAAAAGCCCTCCTAGAAAGTCCTGCAAACTTTGGCGAGGTTGGCAGGGTGGAAATGCCCTTCCAGGGGTGCAGCTCCCCCATCAAAGTGCCCTCGCAAAGGTCCAACCCAACCAGCTGGAGCTATTTTTAATTTCCTCGCCAAATTACAGCGGGCCGTGAGCAATACATAAGGTGAGACAACACGCCAAGAACTGCAGAGCCTCGTCCATCCTCCTCTCCCTCCATCCATTTGTTGGACCTTTTTAATCAGCTTGGGGGCGGCCAAAGTCACCCTGCCCGGGCAGGTTGGGGTGCACAGGGATGTGCCCATCGCCCCTGGCATTGCCACACTCCCAGCACGTCCCTGGCACCCCAAAGCCGCCCCTGGGGTGGGGGGTTCTCATCTCAGCGGGGAAAAAAATCCATCATAACGCTCCCAGTCATTGTGTGCCCCCCCCCCAGTTCAATATTTTTAATTACACAAATCCCCAGGAAGGGTCCAAGGAAAGGGCAGAGGGAGAGAAGGGAAACGAAAGCAAAGCGAAGTTGGTTTTTTTGGAGGGGGGAAAATGCCTGGAATTCCTTCTCCATGGCCATAAGTGTGATATCCCCACCAGGCTGCTCCAAGTTGGGCAGCCCTAGGTGGGATCTGGGCTCCCCATCAGGGCACTCAGCTTAAAAAAGGTGCTGCACAGCTCCAGCCACCTCCTTTCTGGTTACAAACTTTATTTTTTCCCCCAGTGAAACTCAGGGGAAGCCTTAACGTTATAGAAGATGAATACACGAGGGTTTTTTTTTTTCAGTTGTAGTCTCGTTTATGGTTTTATTGCTACCATTGATTACTTTGCTTTGTTACACAGAGGAAAAAGAGCATAAAATCCGTTGGCATCCGGGTTCCTGTTATAGCTGGGGGAAAAATATACACACACCCCTCAACCCTTCTTTGTCAGCTAAAATCTTGGAGGGATACATCGCTAAAAAAAAGGGAATTAAGTCCATTGATGGGGAGCAAGACAAACAAATGCCTGAGTTTGGAGTGTGAGTGTGAACCCCCAGCCCTTCCTCTCCCCAACCCCCGCACACACTCACGTTCAAAATAAAAACGTGGACACGCTGGAGGTCTAACAAAACCCCACCACATCCACACACAGCAGAGAGGAGGCCAGGGCTCCCCTGCCATAATTGAATTTTTAAATAGCAAGAATGATAAAGATACCTCCCAATATTTACAGATCAGCAGGTATGTTTTACATTTAAGGGGCAATTTATGGCTCTAGATTGAAATTAAAATGAGATTAGCTGTCTTCATTTCAATTAGTTCTAGGTGCAATCTACCCAGAGAAGGCAGAATATAATCCCCCTTTGCGTCTGACTAAATATTTGCAATGGAAGTTTCCCAATCAGCTGGAAATATCTGCCACTCTAAATTGCTGCAAACACACACACAACACACACACGAGGTTTTGTCCCCAGCCCAGGCTCCCCCTTTCAACCACAAATCCTCTTTTCCACCCCCCCTTTTCTTCCCCTTTCGTGCTGTTGTTGTAGTTGTTGAAAATGTAAATATCCTCCAGCATTAAAAATTCGCAGGGAAACGTCTGAGGGGAGAAATGTCAAACTGGAGGAGAAATCCAACTTCAGGCTAACGTGAGTTTGCAAGGTTGGCTGTTGCTTTGCTGAATGTCCTTTTTTTTTCCCTCCCCTCCCCAAGACATACTTTGAGAAGGCTCCGAAACACGTTATCAATTCAGAAGTCGCCATGTTTTCCCCCCTCTCTTTATGTAATATTTTCTCATCAGGAACACAACCATTTGATTCCATAATATTGACCAATGCTACAGGAGAACAAGAAGGGAAGAAAAAAAAAAAAGGAGGGTAATTTATGGCTTAATATTCTGTGGACGTCTGAGATTTATTACTGTGAATTCTGAGCTATTTTATTACAAGATATTAAGCAAACATTTCTTTGAAATAATAATAAAGAAAACATCAACAAGCCAAACCCAAGCAGCAAAACGCAAAATAACGCGGACGGTGCTCCCAAAGCCCCGAGTCCATCAGCAGGAAAAGGGGGTGAAAGTAGGGGAGGAGAGGGGGAAGGAAAAGTTAAGCCTGGCTTAAGAAATTTGCGCCTCGCCCCCCGGCAGCCCCCGCTGCCCCCCAGCAGCTCCCCCAGCCCTGCCCCCAGCGGCGCCCCCTCCCCAGCGCAGCCCCCCAAGCCCCGGGGGTGCCGGGGGGGGTTTGGGGGTGCAGGACTTACTTTCCATGCCCACTTAGTTTCAACTAGGGAATCAAGAGAAGCAAAAGCAATTTTTTCCCTTTTTGACACCCGCCTCCCCATTGGCTCCCCCCGGGTCAGCTGACTGTGTCATTCTGTCTGTCCTGGAGCAGAGCCTTCCCTATAACAATCTAGTTCAGACTACAAACTGGAGACAGAAATAAATATTAAAGAAATCACACAGCCAGGTATAGAGGACGATATGAATTCCTATTTTACAAACCCATCTTTATCCTGCCATCTAACCAGTGGCCAAGAGGTGCTTCCCAACGTAGCCCTCAATTCAACTGCCTATGACCCTGTCAGGCATTTTTCTACTTATGGAGCAGCCGTTGCTCAAAACCGGATTTATTCTTCTCCTTTTTATTCACCGCAAGATAATGTTGTGTTTAGCTCCAGCCGAGGACCTTATGACTATGGATCTAATGCTTTTTACCAAGAAAAAGACATGCTTTCTAGCTGCAGGCAAAATTCTATGGGACATAATACACAGACATCAATCGCACAGGATTTTACCAGTGACCAAAACAGGAACACTTCGCAAGAACAAAAAACTAGCATTCAAATATACCCCTGGATGCAGCGTATGAACTCCCACAGTGGTAAGTTTTACAGCTCGGAGATATAAATTAAATAAACTGAACCATCTTTACGACCTTCTCCCTAGCAGAACAGGCTGAGCGACTTTTTATGGCCCCATAAAAACAATAATATAGCTCCTTCACAGTTGCAGCTACAGGCCTTTTATTTGTTAAGTTGTTGCAAGCAAATATGGCTTGTTATGCTCTTTCTAATTAAAAGACTTCGAGAGTGTAAAATATCGATAATAAAGTGCAGCGAGCTCTGCTCGGGAGTTAAGCACAAAATATTACCGGGGTAAAAATAAGTTTTAATGACGGGTGCGGGAGGTGCGGTGGTGGCGGCGGTTCCTCTCCCGAGCAGGGGCCGGGGGAAGCCGCCACTGCCCCCGCCTTGCCCCGCTCCCCAAACCCTCCAATTGGCAGAAATAATGTGGGAAAAACAACTTGGGGTGGCGATGGGGGAGAAGCAGCAGCAGCATCCCGGGAGGAAACGACCCGGGAGAAAACGCTGCGCGCACAGGGTTAATTTAATGATAATAAAAGAAAATTAGGGCTATTTTAATTTTTTTTTTCCGTGAGGGGGGTGGTGGGGAGGGGGAAGGCGGCCGGGGTGGGTGGGGGGAGGAGGAGCGGGGCGGGCGCGGGGTGCGCGGGGGCGGAGGGGCTGCGCGGGTGCGGGTCCCCCCCGCAACCTTCCCCCGCGCTGACGATTTTTAGTCTGTTTTGTCTCGGCATCCTTAGGAGTTGGCTACGGGGCCGACCGCCGGCGGGGCCGCCAGATTTATTCCCGTTATCAAACCCTGGAGCTGGAAAAGGAATTTCACTTCAACCGGTACCTGACCCGGCGGAGGCGGATCGAGATCGCCAACGCGCTCTGCCTGACGGAGCGGCAGATTAAAATCTGGTTCCAGAATCGAAGGATGAAATGGAAAAAAGAAAGTAATTTGAGTTCCACGCTCTCCGGGGCTGGAGGGGGGGCCGCGGCCGCCGCCGCTGACAGCTTGGCCAAGGAGGAGAAGCGAGAAGAGACAGAGGAGGAGAAGCAGAAGGAGTGAAGAAGTGACAGCTTGGCGGAAGGACCCCCCCCGCTCCGACCCCCTCCCCCGCTCGTATTTATCACTGGCACAATGTTTGGCTACCTTAGAAAAAAAAAAAGAAAAAAGAAAAAAAAAGAATATAAAAAAGAATAAAAAATAATGGGAGGGGAGTGGTAAAAAAATAATGTCTAAGGTGGAAATGTGGACACCCCTCCCCGTGGCTACACGGCCCCCCTCCCGCTCCCTCCAGTGACCCCCACCCCACACACACATCTCCGCCATCGCCTATTTATCTGACTCGGGATGAGACTGTTTCCAGCCGCACACTCCCCCTTCCTTCCCTTCCTCCCCCCTCCCTCCGCCTCCCCCACCCCAAATTGGGCACCCACCCTCCGCTCTGCCGGGTCGGTCTGTGCCCAGACGCTTCTTCCCCTCCACCCCCCTCCAGCCAGAGCAATTCTTCCTCCTCTGGTGAAAAATCTGATTTCCCTGAGAGAAAAAAAAAAAAAGCTCCTTCCACCCAAATATCGCCTTTCCGAGAGCATCCTCCTTGTATTTAAGCAGCTACCTGGGCTCATCACCGCATACTACAAACTGTGACAGTTTCTGTGTGAATATTTTTAACTGTGTTTGTGGTACCTGTATTTATATTTATGTTTAGCACTGTAATGTTCCACAGTATAAAGTGAATGGAGTTCTATAGCGGTAGAAAAAAAAAATTTAAAAAAAAGATCTTGTGTTACACCCTCTCATGTATAAAGTCACGTCCAGAGGACTATGTCGAGTATTTAATAAAATCTGAATATTATTTTTAAAGTTTATAGAATGGCCTCTGAGTTGAAACCTTTCGTGTTGAGAACAGCCTGTTAGAAAAGTTCACTTCTCTTCTGTGTGTTGTTCCTGAAAATCAGCTCCCTCTCTCCTCTTCCTCCCTCCTGCTCCTACAAGAGTATTCAAAAAAAAAAAAAAAAAAAGGGAAAAAAAAAAAGAAAAGGGAGGGGGGAATTACATTTTGCTTTGTCTCCTTGGATTAGTCTTGTTACTGTATTGTTCGGTGGCATCAGGAATCTATGCCATACCTCTCGCTTCATGATTAAAAATGGATTTCCAAAGTTCAAACCAGTATATATTTCTTATTGCTCCCTCCTCAGCCAAACCCCAGGGCAAAGGTTGTGCTTCGATTTTGTTTTTTAATTATTATGATCATTCTTTTGGTTTCGTTTGAGCTCTGAATGAACAGCTGAGAAAGCCCCAGCTCTGCGGAAGGACCCACTTCCCCCCCTCCTCCTCCTCCCCGACTTATTTCAACCCCCAATAAACCTTCCCAGGGAGAGGGGGGGAATCACTTTTATCCAGAACTTCATCCTTAGGAGCTCGGAAATTGTGGATATAACGCTGGGAAACAAACCCCGCTGCTGTGGATCGCAGCCTCGGATAAACCACTGCAAAGCCTGGATAAAAATAACCTGCATTTTCCTCGCCTCTTTGTCACTGCTCTGATATTTGCTGGGAATTCCGTAGGTAACACTGAGCCAGGGATGCCAAACCCCTGGAATCAGCCTTGTCCCTTTCAGGATTTTGAAGGAAACAACTGGGATTTGGTGTTTAAGTGACTATAACCAGGGAGAAAAAAAAACCAAAACACAAAAACCCCTAAAACAACAGGAAATAATAATTTAAAAAAGCAGCCTGGGAAGGTGTTTTTTCCCCAGGCTTTGCTCGTCTGCAGCCTGGAATGTGCAGGCGATTTGTGCAAAGCGCAGGAAAGACGAAACAAAAATAGTAAATCTCTCTTAAAACGAAAGAAAACAAGGAAACCGACAGCAACAACAGCAAGAAACCACCAGCAAGGAGAAGCCAAGAGCGTTTTGGAAGAGGGCAACGACCTGGCCAAGGGAGCAGGAGGTGGAAAGCGGTTTGAATTTCCCCAAAAAAAGGATAAAAAAACCCCCAAAAAGCGACCAAAATCAAACATATCTCCACAACCACACAAATAGGACTCGGCGCCCATGGGGAGGATGGAGGCGAGATGGAACCTCCGGAGCACTCGGGGCTTTCTCTGGAGCTCAATGGAGACGGAGCAGAGAGAGAAACGTGCTCAGGTCGGCTCGGAGCGCGGAGCGGGCAGGGGGGCTGCGCTGCCCCTCTCCCACCGCCCCCTCCCCGGCTCGGCGGGGCTGCAAAGGCAGATTTGAAGGTATTTATTTCCCCTCCGCCGTGCCCTTTGAAGAGCGGCGCTGGTTTGTGCAGCGAGCGGCAGACAAGGAAGATCCAGGCTCCTGCCAGCAATAAATTGCACCAAAAAAAAAAAAAAAAAAAAAAAAAAGGCGGAGGTGGGGGGAAAGAAGGTACCAGGAATGTAAACTTTGGAGCGTTGGAGGAACTGCCACGGGAGGAGCAACTCCCGCAGAACCAGGAGCTCTCCCCGAGCCCCCGAAACCCCTCGGTGAACGCTGCGGGAAAGGCGCTTTGCTCGCCCAGGCAGCAAAGCTTCGGTTAATTAAAAAACAAACAAACAAACAGACAGAAAATGCGAACAAAAAAAAATTAAAAAGAGATGAAAAACGCTGCGGAGCAACGCGCGGAGCTTCCCCAGCGGAAAAAGCGAGAAAACGGTGTCATTTCTTTGTTTTTAGCCATTAAAATGTAACAGCGAATAAAACCACAGTATTTTAATATCCCGCTCCCTTCCCACGCGCAAAGGCGATTTTGGAGGCGAGGAGGAGGAAAACGCGCAAAGGGAAATCCAACAGTCCGCGGAGCGATGCGCGCAAGGGAGAGCTGCGCGGGGCGCTGCGCGGGGCGCTGCGGGAGGCGCGGGGCGGGCGCTGCGCTGCCGCGGAGCAGCACTAGGTGCCGCTGCCGCCCCGCGTCCCGCAGCGCATCCCCCCCGCAAGCCCCGCGCACCCCCCGCGGGCGCTTCCGCGGGCGCCCATCAATAACCCGCCCCGGGGTCAGGCGCGCAAATTGATGAGTGGCCGCCGCCGCTCACGTGACGCCACTTAAATATCCCATATTTGGGCAGGGGGGAAAAAAAAGAAAGAAGAATCCCCACCTATAAATTCTGCACTTTTAGGAGGGAACAAAACGCGGCCCCCCCACCCCTGAACTTCAAAAGGGCCACAAATCAACCCCTAATCAAAGAGGTTTAAAAAAAAAAAAGGGAAAAAAAAAGAGAGAGAGAGAGAGAGAGAGAGGGGGAAACGGGGCGGGGGGGGAAGGGAAGAAAAAAGAGAGGGGAAGAGGAAAAAAGAGATAAAAAGAAGAAAAAATAGAAGGATAAACAGGAGGGGGGAAGAGGAAAAAAGAGGGTGAAAAGGAGGAAAACAGAAGAAAAAAGGAAGAATAAAGAGGGAGAAAAGAAGAAAAAGAAGAAAAAAGGGGGGGAAAAGGAGGGGGAAAGGGGACAAAAAACAAGGAAAAAATCCCCCTCCCCAAATTTTCCTCCCCCCCCTTTTTTTTTTTTTATTTTGTTTCTTCCTCCCCTCCTCCACCATGAGTTCTTACGTCGCCAATTCGTTTTATAAGCAAAGTCCCCCCGTTCCTGCCTATTCCATGCAAAGTTATGGAAATTATGGAAGTGTGCCTGAGGTTCAGCCGCCCAGGTACCGCTACAGCGGCTTGGATTTGAGCAACCCCCTCCCCTCGGCCGGGGCTGCCTCGTCCCAGGGCGGCTCGGACATGTCTGCGACCCCCCGAGCCAACCCCGAGCGACCTTCCTGCACGGTCATGGGTTCTTCGGGGCATCCTTTAGCCAGAGACGATCAAGCATCCCTAAATCCCGGGATTTACAGTCAGAAGAGTGTTAACACGCCGCTGGAGGAGAGATCTAAGAGCTCGGCTGAAATCAAAGCCGAGCCCGTGCAAACAGCACAACAAGGAGGACCCCAACAGCAGCAGCAACAACCTCCACAAATTTACCCCTGGATGACCAAACTACACATGAGCCATGGTAAAACTTTCACTTCTTGATTTTTTTTTTTTTTTTTGTTTCGCTGGATTTTTTTTCCCCCCTTTTTTTTTTTTCCTTTTTTTTTTTTTTTTTTGCCTTGGGTTTTTATAGGCCATACGGGGCAAATAATAAAAAACCTGAGGTCGTAAATTTTACGACTAAGGCATCAATTGCTCGTAAAACTGTCCACTAAAAGGCTTAGAGGCTATAGACGCCCAAATTTATGACAGCATAATTGGATCATAGAAACAAAACGTGTATAAAAGGCAATATTCCATTTTTTTGGGAAGGGGGGGTTAAAAATAACTTGAAATACACGATGTTCTTTGAGGGTGAGCTGGGGGAAAAAAAAAAAAGACACCAGAAGAGAAGGTGTAGCAAAGAGGGGAGAGATTTTCCCCCCTCCGCCTTCCTGGGGCTGAAAGGGGGGGGGAAAAAAAACCTACAAGATCCCCCCGAAAAGATCTTTCCCTCCTTTGTACACTTCCTTATTGTCCGAGAGGAAACAGGTTCACTTCTGGCTCATCTACATGTGTTTGATCTGGGCTTTAGGAGGGAAGGGGGGGACTTGGGGGCTGAAGGTGTTGGGGAATGAAGGATTTCAGGCTCCTTCGCTCCCTGCGTGCCCAAAGACACGACAAACTTCTGTGTATCCCAGATTTGTAATCGGTTCGGAAAAGAAAAAAAAAAAAAAAGAAATAATAAAAAATTTATAATCCCTCCAGAACTGCTTTGGCGTTTCATGTGGTGCCTTCCCTTTTTTTATTTCAAGATATTTTCTTTTTCCCCAGAAACGGATGGTAAACGCTCCCGAACCAGCTACACCCGGTACCAAACTCTGGAACTAGAGAAAGAATTTCATTTTAACAGATACCTGACGCGGCGGAGGCGCATTGAAATCGCCAACAACCTCTGCCTGAACGAGAGACAAATCAAAATCTGGTTTCAAAACCGGAGGATGAAGTGGAAGAAAGATTCCAAGTTGAAAAGCAAAGAGGCTCTTTAGGTGGGATTGCAGGGGGGGGGGGGGGGGGCTCCCCTGCTTTTTTTTTTTTTTAATTAACATTAATATTATTATTTTTAAATTTTTGTTTTCCATGACTTCAGCTGGAAGCGACCTTGAGGAAACTTTGAATTTAGGGTGGGGAGGGAGGGAGCTGCTCGATGGACTCTGTCCATACCCTCACAAATTCCTCAGACAAAGGAAATCTCTTATTAATATGCAAAAAGGGGTGAAAAAAAACCCCAACAAACCAACAACCCGCTGGTGCTTCGTGCAAAAATTTAGTGTCTCGCTCCGTAGGTTGTTATGAAGTGTCCGAACCTGTGCACACTTTGGGGGAAAAACCATCAAGGGAACCAAAAAAAACAGAGCAAAAAGGGCTCAAAAAATCCGCAGCGTGGCTGGGTCGGGTGGTGGCAGCTCTAAAATCGCGATATTCCCAAGAAAAGTGTAAAAAGGGGCTGGTGAAGAAAGGGGGGGAAAAAGGAATTAAAGTGGAAAAAAAGCCACTAAGTTTGGGGAAGTCTCAGCTCCGCTCGGAAATGGGAGTTTCTGCTCTGCTTTGCTGGGAAGATGTTGTGGCACCTCTCCCGAAGCCCGAAGGGAAATGTTGCCCCTCTCTGGGCTTTGGCACCCCCAGAATTTACCCTAAAGCCGCGGCTCGGGGGCTCGGGGGGTATTTTCGTGTTTCGCCGGGACTCGGACGGCGTAATTTTATTATTATTTGCATATTAAAGGCTGAAGGGCCGTGGGGAGGAGGAGGAGGAGGGGGAGGACACCCCGTTTTGCGCGAATCCTCCGAAATTTCGGGGCAGGAAAGCGCAGCAGGGGAGGGGAGGGGGAGGGAGAAATAACCTCTGGATTTGGGATTATTGTGTATTTATTTGTTGCGTAATTAATGTGGATTTGCTAAATGCTCAAATATCTATTAAAAGCAGCCAAGGCGAACCCCAATTTGTACATCTCTGTCTAAATTCGGTCCCTGGCAGTAAATTCTTTCATTCCCCTCCCTCCCACAGCGATGTCCTCGATATATTTATTAGTTGTCGTTTCATCTGTGAGAGGGTGATGAAACTTCTATTTTGTCATATGGAATAAACAGCAAAATCACCCCAAAGTTGGTGAATATTTCTGTGCTCCTTCCCCGCCTCGGAGCAGCTCCTGCTCCTCTGTTACTTTGGCGAAGTATCGATTTCTTTGAATATTCTGTTCTTTATTTATTAAAAAAGTAGGTTTCGGGAAGGAGGAAGGGACGTTTTAGCTTAAACCTCCCTTATCCCCACACCCTGGACAAGGTACGTGCTGCTTTTCCTGTTTCCCAGAGCACGGAAAAGAGAGGAAAGGGCTTTCTGATTTGGTGCTGAAGGGCTGGCTGGGCCCTGAGGAAGGTGAGCTGCTCCCTCCGCCAGTTTGCACTTTTTAATCTTTATTTCTCTCAGGCTTTTCATTCCAGGCTGGTGTCCCCGCCTGGCAGATGGCACTTTAATAGGAATATGGGATTAAAATTACCTTCTCTCTCTGTTTCTTTCTCCTCCCCCCTCCTCTCTCCCCGATGTATACTCGGGATAAAATGGTTTTTACCCCCAAATCTCCCGGCCGTCGCTTCTGGCTGCAGGTTGGACGTGGGCAGGAGGTCCCAGTGCCTGACTGGAGGTGACTGGGATGGGGCTGGGGGCGCGGAGGGCCCGTCTGGGGGGTGGGGTGACCCCCTTGTCCTGAGGGGAGCAGCCCTGGGGGAGGCTGCGGGAAAGGGAAGGGCTGCAGGTCCCGTCTGGTTGGAGAAATGTATTAATCTATGCAATTATTTAATTATTTAAAGGGAAATGGGTATTCTTTTCTGTCTGGGCCTAATGTGGAACACATGGGCGCGGCTCCTGCGGGGGAAACGTGCCTTCCATAGAGTGTCTGTCTGTCTGTCCGTCCATCCATCCCTCCATCCATCTCTTCATCCCTCCATCCATCCCTCCACCCATCCCTCTGTCCGTCCATCCTTCCGTCCGTCCATCCATCCATCCATCCATCCATCCATCCATCCATCCATCCATCCCTCCATCCCAACACTCGGCTCCAAATGGATCCTCCACCCCATGGACGAGACTCTGGGCTGAGCAAACCCCTCTCGGCGGGTCCCCTGCGCCCCCTCCCCACGTGTTTTCCCCCACGGAGCCGCAGGGTGGGCGCAGCCCCCTTTCCCCTCCCCACCCCACTCGTGGGCAGCTCGGGGGGGGCTGCGCCACCTCCAGACGTTGCCGACGGATTTGCATAAAGCTCAACCTGGATTTTGGCAGGCAGATGGTTCGGCCGAGCCCCCAGACACGCACACGCGGGGCGGCTCCTCCCGGGCCCTGCCAGCTTTTTACAGGCGAAAACAAATGCCGGGGGAAGCCAATAAGCTCCATAAAACTTTATAGGATTTCCTTTTACACATGGGAAACAAGGGAACAATTTCCTGAACCTGCAAAACAAAAGTTTCCTCCTCCAGCGGCTCGGGCTGCCTTGAGGGGGGCAATTAGCTCGGGGGGCTCAAACAGGGGCGGCTCCTCATCCCCGAGGGCTTTGCTTTTAATTCTTATGATTTTATTTGCTGGTTGTTAGTCGCGGATTGTTATCCCGGTTATTTGGCGAGCTGCAAAGATGTTTAATTTTATTGGCGTTTAACACTCAGCGGATAAAAATCCTCTTTTATTTGCCTCTTTTCTGGCGTCTCGCCTGTCATTTCCCCGTCCGTTTGGGGTGAAATACTGCAAAGCCAAGCCAGGCTCTCCTCGCCTCGCACATTTCTCTGCTGCCTCTCTCGGAGTGGCTCCCCCACTCGTGGGGCCTGCGGGGGTGGCAGGGAGGGCTCAGTAGTCATTCCAATCATCTCTTTTCCCTTTTTTTTTTTTCTCTTTTCCCGGTTTTTATTCTTTCCCCATGCTGTGTAAATCTATTGACTGGTTATTCAGGCACAAAACCCTCTTGGCGTGTTCTGGTAATTGCTCGTTATTCCGTTCAATTTTCTCTTAAGCAACGTCTTTCCCTCTCTCTCACTGGGGTTATTGCGGCGTCTCTGGGTTATTATTTTTTATTCCGATTTCATTCCGCACTCTAACAACACTTTTCTCCTCTCCTTTTTAACTGTGGAACTGTCAAGGCAGCTTGGGTTGGTCAAGGCAAGGGTTAACCAGCTCTCAGCCCACGCGTGTTTTATCTGCCAGAGCAGGAAAAAAACCCACCAAACAAACCCAGATCCCCTTCCCAAAATACCCACTTTAAATATCAAACTTTCCCATTTCCACCCTGCAGAGCTGCGTGCGGCTACTTATGATTAATTATTGGCTTCTCCTGCCCCGGGGAGGGGGGAGAAGGGTCGGGGGGGTCTCTGCACCCCTCACCCCTCTCTTTAAGGGGCATTTTTCTGGGCACTGCTGGGTCTTGGGTGGGTGTTGTTGCTGCTGCTGTTCTGGAAGAGATTTACCTCCTGAATTCCCCTCTCGGCTACTCAATCCCTTCCCAAAGAGTCAAGAAGGAAATAGAAAAGGACTTACCTTGCCCCGTCATCCGTGTCAACCCCGTGAGAACTTAAAATGGCCCAAAACCAACCAACAAACCAAAGTTCCTATTTTTGTTTTCTTTTATGTATGTCTATTAATCCAGGACGACTTTTGCTTTGTTTGAAAAAACAAAAACAAACCAACAACAAAACAAAAAAAAAAAAACCAAAACAAAACAAAACAAAAAAAAAAAGCAAAGCTCTTTTAGTTTCACCACGAACATTAGGCAGAAATACTCATGGCTTCTATGCGAATTTAGTAGTTTAAAACTTTTGAAGGTTATTTATGTGGATGGCCCTAAGCAAAAGCCCTGAATGGCTCTCAGGGAGCACGTGATGTCATTAAACTAAGTTTTATGGTTTGGGGGAGCTGACAAACCCACAATATATTTACATCATATATAATCTTAACTGTCCACCATCGCAGCTGCTCGAGCTGTTTAACGCTGGGACAGTGGGACAAGAGCTTAGTGCGGAGCGCGGCGGCTCAAGGGGCTCCCGGAGCGGCTTCTCCTCGGCCACCCCAGTAAGTTTGGCTCCTTCCTTGGGCTCTTTTCTCCTCGCAAATCTCCTTCGACTCACTGCGATTTTTTTTTAACATCGCCAAAGATTGCGAAACGTTTTTAACCTTCCCCCTCCTTCGCGTGGGAAAAGGGGGGTGTGGGGATGAGATGGAATGTGAGTTTTCTGCAGGCGAAGGATCTTATCTGGCAGGAATCTCAGCCCCCCTCCCGCCCCAGTCTCATCCCCAGGGCTGTTGCAGGGGAGATAAGGCCAAGGCAAGTCTCTGTATCGCTGGTTGGGCAGCAAATCTCCCCCTTCCTCGGGCACAGCCCCGGGGTGGGCTCTGAGCGCCCCAAAGTTTCCCCCCCTCAAGGATTTGTATTTTTGGGTAAAAGGTGGGTTAATTTTTGTGGGGGAGAGAAGAGGTGAGAGGGAAGGAAGTGATGGAGGAGGATAAAAGGGGGGGATCTCTTGGCGCCGTGGGAAGGGAAGGGCCTGTGAGGGGCGGGCGGGGCCGCGGCAGGTGCGGGGCGAGCAGGGAGGGCACCGGAGGGGCACCCGAGGGGGCACCCGGAGGGGGAACCGTGAGGGGAAAAAGGATCTGTGAGAGGGTCTGCAAAGAAGGACTCTGAACCCACCTCCCCCCCGGGGCCTCCTGGAGGGGAATTTGGGGACGGAGGGACTGCCACTCGTGGCGGGGTCACTTGTGGAGTTGTCACTCGTGGTGGGGTCACTTGTGGAGTTGTCACGAGTGGTGGAGGGGCCACGTGTGGAGCGGGGGGATCTCGTATTGGGGGAACCCTCATGGGAACCCTCTCTTGGGACGCCCCCTCCCCATGGGGCACTTTGGGGTCAAACCCCCCGCTCCGAACAGACCTGGTCGGGGCTGGAAGGGAGAGGGGCAGAGGTGGCCTCGCTCTCTGCCCGGGGCATCTCCCACGAGCGGGGAATCCCACGGAAAACAATGGATTGCCCCCCACCAACCCCTCCCCGGGTCATGGCCGGGCCCCTGCTGTTCTCGGGGGGGAGACACTCGGCTTTTGGGGGTATCCCAGGCCTGGATTTAGGGGGGGCTGTGCCCTCGGGTGGGATGTTCCACTGGGGAGGTTGTCTGGGGGTGTTTTGGGCAGGAGAGGGGCACATGGGCACCCACCCACCCCCACATGCACCCACCCACCCCCAGACCCCTCATGGGCACCCACACACAGCCCCACAGGTGCCCCCACGTGCCCCCCCATCCCCTCACACATAACCCCACTCACCCCCCCCACACTCGCCCACATCCCCCCACAGACCCCCCTCACATACCCCTACCCCAGACCACCCCCCACACACAAGGACAGTCACAAACACGGGCACACACGTGTGCCCACAGGCGTGAACACACGTGGGCACCCACATGGGCACGCCTGGTCTGGCACGTGCAGTTGGGTGAGTGCAGAGGCACAAGCCTTGCACACACCCACAGAACCCCCTTGGCACCCACAGAACCACCCCAGCACCCACGGAGCCCCCTTGGCACCCACAGAACCCCCTTGGCACCCACAGAACCCCCTTGGCACCCACAGAGCCCCCTCCCAGCACCCACAGAGCCCCCTTGGCACCCACAGAGCCCCCCCAGCACCCACAGAGCCCCCTTGGCACCCACAGAACGCCCTTGGCACCCACAGAGCCCCCTCCCAGCACCCACAGAGCCCCCTTGGCACCCACAGAGCCCCCCCAGCACCCACAGAGCCCCCTTGGCACCCACAGAACGCCCTTGGCACCCACAGAGCCCCTCCCCAGCACCCACAGAGCCCCCTTGGCATCCACACAGCCCTCTTGGCACGAAGGCAGCTCCCCCAGCACCCACAGAACCCCCACACGTGCACAGCTCCCCACACTCCTGCACACGGACACTCAAGGGTCTCACAAGCAGCCACCACGTGTTTAACGACACTCGTGGGGACTCTGGAGGGCTCCGGGTGTCCTTGAGGGGGTTCTGTGGGTGCTCAGGGGCCTCTGTGGGTGCTCAGGGGGTTCTTTGGGTGCTCAGGGGGCTCTGAGTGTGCCGAGTGGGCTCTGTGTGTTCTGGGAGGTTCTGTGAGTGCTGAGAAGGCTTTGTGGGCACTGAAGGGGTTCGGTGTGTTCTGAGGAGCTCTGTGGGTGCAGAGAAGGGCTCTGTGGGTGCAGAGAGGGGCTCTGTGGGTGCAGAGAAGGGCTCTGTGTGTTCGGGGTGGGGGTGTCTCCGTGGGTGCTGAGGGTCCCTCAGGATCCTCCCTGCAAGGATGGGGACCCCCTTTCAGCCAGGGCCAAAGCCCCCTCAGCACCCCAGGGACGCTGCCACCCACCCAGAGGGGGGTTAGGGCTGTCCCCCACCCGGGGGTGATCAGGGACTGGGGGGTGCCAATTTTGTTGGTGCCCCCCACTCCTCAGGCACAACCTTTGGGGTAAGAGAGAGCGACACAGAGACCCCCAAATCATTCCCTCTCCACAGTTCTGAGGGGTGTTCGAGCCCCCCAAAAGCAGGAGCAGCCCTGGCACAGCGCCCTGGGTCCTGTGAGCCTTCTGGGGACACCCAGCGAGTGGGGATTTTAACTCCAGGGTGTCTAATTTGGGGGTGTCCCTCGGGAGATGAGACCCCCCGGGGGGAGCAGTTGTCTGTCTGTCTGTCTGTCTGAGGTCACAGGGTGGGCTTTAGCAATTCTTGGGGGGAGCTCCCCTTCTGCAGAGACCCTGTGAGCCCCCCCAGTTTCTCTGTCCCCTTTTCGTAACCCCCTCCTCGCGCCGGGGCCCCACAGACCAAAGCCCAGGCGTGTTTTGGGGTGGAGATTTAATCTCCCTCACGGAGTTGGAGATGAATTTCTCGCCTCCGTCGCACTGCGAAGGTGGACGCCCCCCTGGGTAGATCCACTCCCCAAGTCCCACCCAGCAATGGGGATCGATGGGGGTCTCTAGAACACCGATCGACCCCCCTTTGGGGACAGGTGTGACCCCAACGCGTCCCCTCCGAGCGTTTATCAAAATCCAGCACCTGAAATAATCAGCGTTTCCTTTACACCCCCCGATCAGGAGATGTTCCCACGGGGGTGGGGCAAAAACACTCACGGCTTTTCGAGGGGGTCCCGGGGGTCTCCTCCACCCCGGACAGTGCAGGTGCTGCAGGCTTGGAAAAGGGAAAAAATGCTACAAATTGGAGTTCTTTCCTTTATTTAGGGATCGTTAAGAGTGGGGAAAGGTACCAAAAAAAAAAAGTGCCAAAAATATCTCCAAGCTTCGGGAAAACGCAGCGCCCTGGGAATCCCCCGGACCCCACTCGGGACCCCACCCGATCCCCCCTCAGGAAACCCCCCCGGTCCTCTCTCGGGAACCCCTCGGTCCCCACTCGGGAACCCCCCGGTCCCCACTCAGGACCCCCCCTCGGTCCCCACTCGGGAGCCCCCCGGTCCCCACTCAGAAACCTCCCCGGTCCCCACTCAGGAACCCCCCCTGTCCCCACTCAGAAACCTCCCCGGTCCCCACTCAGAACCTTCCCCGGTCCCCCCTCGGGACCCCCCCCCGGTCCCCACTCAGGAACCCCCCCGGTCCCCACTCAGGAACCCCCCCCGGTCCCCACTCAGGAAACCCCCGGACCCCACTCAGGACCCCCCCCCGGTCCCCACTCAGAAACCTCCCCGGTCCCCACTCAGAACCTTCCCCGGTCCCCACTCAGGACCCCCCCCCGGTCCCCACTCAGGAACCCCCCCCCGGTCCCCACTCAGGAAACCCCCGGGCCCCACTCAGGAATCCCCCCGGTCCCCACTCGGGAACCCCCCGGTCCCCACTCAGGAACCCCCCGGCCCTCATTCCATCACCCCAAAACCACACAGAGTCCTCGAGAAGCTGCTTTTAAAATCGTGCTGTTGGGGTAACACAGAATCGCTCCAAACCTGGAAGGATCCAGGAGGATTTGGGAGGTACCTCCCTCTCCTTCAGGGACCACCAGAGCTCTGCGGGGGTAAAAGGGGATGTTTTCCCACTCGTGTCGAGACCGGCTGGGACAGAAACACGGAGATTCCAAGATCTGGGGAGAAAGATGAAAGTTTTTTGCCTCTGATGTGAAACTCGGCTCTTTTTTCCCACCTCTTCCTCTGGGTGATGAATTGGGGGGTCATTAAAAATCAATGCCGCGTTGGAGACATTTCTTCCGGATATTTTGGGTTTTCGCTTAATTTGAGTTTAATACGCATTTAATTTGAGCTCAGAAGCTGCTTCGCCTTTTCGTGTGAGAGCGAGAGAAATGTCCGGTCGGGCGGGGTGTGAATTACGGGATCAAAACAATAAGAAATCTCCCTTTGTGGTAACAAGCAAAATAAACTTCGGCATAATTAGACAGGAGGGGGAAAAAAACAAAGCGCGGAGGATGACTCTGGGAAATAAAATTTCCTCGTGTCCAGTTGGGTGCTGAAAATAAAATGAGTTATTGGAGGGTGGATGAAAAGAGGAAGGAAATCCAGATGGGAGAAGTTCAGCCCGATGATTCCGTCCCGTGATCCAGGTGGTTTTTCTTCCCCGAGGTGAAGAAGAGAGTTTCTAAACACCATTTTCCATCCTCCCCCACCCCGTTCTCAGCAGCCGGGCCCGGCACATCCTACTGATGGATTGATTTTATTGATTTATTATCCGCTCCTCAAAGCGCGTTTCTATCAAATGATGTTTTGATCTGGGTTTTCCCGGTCAGGAGTTGAACCCCGAGTTATCGATTTGTTTTCCCCCCTCCTTTTGCTTTGCTGGGGGAGAACCCGCCGCGATTTTTCTCTCTCCTGGCCAGACGCGACTCCTTCCCCCAGCAGGGACTGGGAATCTCCATCCTCCCCATCCCCTTTCCCGGCTTTTAGGAAGGAAAGGATGAAAGAAGTAAACACACAATTCCAGTCTCTGCCAACACCTCCTTTTGATTTTTTTTTTTATCCCAACTTTTCTCCTCCTTGCGGGGAAAAGAAGGACCAAAGCAAGACGAACGCGAAATAAATCCCACCTTTATTTCCACTTCTATACAATTATTTCATCATTTTCTGCCAGCTTGGGCGGTGTCTGTGTCCATATTTATATTACAGGCAGCGGGACGCTGTGTATTTATGGATTTACATGGATAGATCAGGATCCATAGGGATATATATGGATAAATCCGCGCATCCAGAGGTGGGAGGGTGCCGAGCTCGGGCTGTGCACACCAATGTCAACAGACACGGGAATATTGAAATGTTTTCTTGGCACTCAGCGGATTCCTCTGATTCTCCCAGCAGTTAAATAATCACAGCGAAGGGAGAGCGGCTACTGTTGACCTCTGGGATTTATCCATGGCCAGGGAGGGATTTTAGAGTTTGCTGGAGTTTGGGCAAGAGGAGCTGCTTTAAAAAAACTGAAACTATTTCCTGTAGCGTTAAGATAAATAAATAAATATAACCTGGAGGGAGTCAGCGGTCGGTAATACCGATTATCCTCTCCTTGTTTTATCACGTCCTCTCCTTCTCCTTCTCCTTCTCCTTCTCCTTCTCCTTCTCCTTCTCCTTCTCCTTCTCCTTCTCCTTCTCCTTCTCCTCTTCTTCATTTTAAGGTTTTCAAGGCACCACTTTCCCTCTCCTTCCATCCCGTGTCCTCCCGCTTCCCGCAGATTCCCGGCTCGGCTCCAGCCTGGAGGTCTCTGCTGGGACCCCCTAGACCCTCCAGCCCACCAAATCCCGGCAATTCCGGGGGTTTCTTCTGCCAGACTCGAGGATTTGGGGAAGACTTTCAGTCCCTGGATTAGTTCCTTCCTTCCTTCCTTACTCTCTCCCTTCCTTCCCTCCTTCCATCTTTCCTGCCTTCCTTTTCTTTCCTCCCTTATTTATCTTTCCATATTTCTCTCTCTCTTTCCAGACATCGCACCTTTCTTTCCGTCTTCTCCCTCTTCTCCTCCGTCCCTTTTCCACCCCCCTGGGATCCCCCTAAAAACCCTTTGACAAAAAGCACCATCCTGGTGGGGGTTTCACCCCGTTTCTCCCGGTTCTCTCATTCCTGTGTTTATTTTCAGGCCTTTCCCCTTCTCCCACCCAGCCCAGACCTGCAGCAGGTTCGTCCTGGGTGTGGATGGGGAGACCCCAAAGCCTGGGAGGGACCCCCTTCCCTTTTGGGGGTTGGGGTCACCTCTCTGTCCGAGCCCCCATTAAGGGTTTGCAGGTTGAGCTTGAGGAGTGGCTGGAATTGATAACGGCGTGGCTCGTGTGTCACCCCCTCGGTGTCACCTCCCCCCCACCCCCTCCGCAGCACCGACCCCGTGTCAAAACACCCCCAAATTTGGGAACTGAACAAATTCCCCCCCAAAGTGGCACCTCGGAGCGTCCAACCCCTCCCCGAGTGCTGAGAGAGGTTTTGGGGGATCCCTGAGGGGTTTCCCCTCTGGAAGGGGGTGCTGAGCATCTCCTCTTGCCCCTTGGGGGGGTTTCTTCTTCTGGAGGACTTGGGTGAGATTTTGGGGAGGGGGCGAGAAAGGCAATTTGGGTGCCTGTCCAAAAAAAAAAAAATTCCCTCTTTCCTTCTCCTTTTCTCTCCTCTCCGAGGCAGAATAAACTCCCTTTATATGTTGGAAAAGGGGGAAAGATTCCCCTGCAGACTCGAGCTGACACTTTACATCTGTGTTGGCTCCTCTTCGGTCGTTGCCTCTTGTCGGAATTAATTCTCTGGAATATCGTGGTGAAAGAGGAAGATTTAAAAATCCGGCCGGGCCGTGTGTAAGGGGGGAAGTGGAGTATGAACAAACCGATATTTCATGGGAGGCTCCCAGAGAGCTGCGCCAGCGCCGGATCCTCACAGAAACCCCCAGCGAGATGTTTCCAGGCAGATCTGGAGCTTAAAAGCAGATTTTTGGGGTGTCTCCGTTTGCACAACCCCTCGCAGGCTGCTCCTCGCTCCTCGGGCTGCTTCCCCCTTCTGTCCCTTTTTATCCCTTTTTATTCCCCGAAAAAAGCAGCTGCTCACCTTGCCCTGTTTTCCTTGAACAACTAAAGGATCGGGAGCGCCTTTAGACTTGGGAAAAGGCGACTTTCCCCCCAAATCCTCTATGGACCCAGGCAAGGGGGCTGGGGGATTTTTCTTATTATTATTTTTCCCCTTCTTTATTTTCTTCTTATTTTTTTAAAAATATTTCTCTTTATCCTTTTCCTTCCATCACCCTTTCCCCCTCCCACCTTTATTTTCCTTCCCGTTATTTTTCCTTCCCTCCCCACCTTTATTTTTCTTCCCGTTATTTTTCCTTCCCTCCCCACCTTTATTTTTCTTCCCGTTATTTTTCCTTCCCCCTCTCCCACTCCCACTTTTTCTTTTTCCAGGGAAGCAGCCGATTCCTTATCAGCTCGGGATTGATGCTGGGGCCTGTTTCTCTCGATCATGCCCTCGGCTCCTCGTGCAGCAGCGCCGCTCCCTTTGCTCCGGGGGCCGTGAGTGATGATTCCCGCGGCTCCCAATGCCGCTGGAATTCTAATGGCTCCACGGCCAGGGCCGAGACCTTCTCGCCTCCTTTCCCTGCCAGCAATTTTAGGGAGTCCCTTCCCCGAAATCCCCACGCGGGGCTCGCCCTTCCCCAGCTCCTGTTGCTCGAGGCCCCCGCGGAAGCCGCGCAGCGTTTTTATTAAAAGCTTTTGATGGATTCGCCTTGGGGATTAACTAAGATAATAGTTTATTGCGCTGCGAAAGATTAAACTGAAAGTACCCTGGTGCAAAAAAATAAATAAACATTAAAAGGAGAGCGGAGAGCCTTTCCTCGCCTGAAATCCCTGTTTTCCCATCCGAACAAGGGTCCCCCGGGGTGGCCGCGCCGCCTTCCCGGGGCAGCATTGGTACTATTATTATTATTATTATTTGATTTAATTGCAATTAGAGCTCTTATTATGAATATTTAAGTACACGCGAGGGCTCGGCCAGGCTGTGGGTGCAGAGGGGACACCCCGCTCCCCTCGGGGAGCAGAATTCCCTGTGGGAACGGAGCGATTTCCCTGCGAGGTGTCAGCGCTGGGGGTGCTGCGTGTCGGGTTTAAAGAGGGTGTTCACACTGCGAGAGGAGCTTAAAACGCGGCCCAAGAGGCGATAAAACCGGGACTGAAATCCCGCGGCCCTTCGTGCCATCGCTGCCACCTCCGCCCCGGCGGCGGGCGAGGGGTCTGCCCTCCCTGGCACGGGGCAGGATCCCCCCACACCCACCCGGGACGACCCCCACGAGTGTCACCCCCTTCTCCTCCCTCCTCACCCCGCTGTTCATTGAGCTGCTCCAAGGAAGGAGCACCCGAGGGGTTTAATAACAGCGGGGTATTGATCGGAGCTCGCAGCAGCCTGAGAGGGGCTGGCGAGGGGCTGGCGAGGGGCTGGCGAGGGGCTGGAGGGCTCGGGGGGCTCGGGGGGCTCTGGCTGTGTGTGCTCAGACCATTCGTGGACCGAGTTGGGGGGAAAAAAGCGGATTTTCCACATGTTTTATGGGCTGCTTTTCGCCCAAACTGTGCTGGGTGGCGGCCGCAAAGTCAGAACCCCCCGGGTTGGTTTGGAATTGCAAAGGGGGTGAAAACTGAGCTTCGTGTCCGCTCGGCAAGACTCAAAATGTACCGAAGAGGGGGAGTTTTCCCTTATTTTGTCCCCTTTCGCCCCGTTTTGCTGCCAGGTCGGGGGTTGTGCATCCCTGTGAGTGAGGGCTGGACAGCGAGTCCTCCCTCCCCAAATTCCCTGGTGTGATCCCCCCAAGCTGGTGCTGGATTAACTTTCTACGGGGGGAAACACCTTGAATTTTTATCTCCTGTCTCTACACACTATTTTTTCCCACCCCCTTTCCCCGGCCCAAGCCTTGGTGGACTCAGGATTAAGGAGCCCAAAGGTGGACTCGGCCGAGGGGTGTGAGGGAAACAACTGAGTGGGAAATGATCTTAATTACTAATATTGTCATCCCCGGGGAGGGTTTCCAGGCGCTGAGAGCAGTAAGTACCACTCAAGCAGGAGCTCTTTCCAAGCCTCAAGTTTGTGTATGTTCCCATCCCATAAAATAACATCCCCAGAGCCGCTAATGGGCTCTCGGTGCCCCCCGGACACTTTCTCCTCCAACTTTCTCTTTCTCCCTCCTCAAAACACGCCCTTTCCCCCCCAAAACAAACCCACTGCTTTCTTTTCAACTTAACCCAGGGTTCAGCAGTTATCTGGTGGGTCAGCGTAAGTCGGCTTTGTGTAGGAAAAGTCAAGGAGAAATCTCGGCTCCTGTAAATAATCGCGCTTAAAATCACCCTCCGACTCTGCCCTTGGAGCCCCCACCCCAATAACCCCCGTGGCAAAACCCAAATAAATATTTGAAGCCTAAAAGAAAATGGATCTGAAGGAGAGAGAAAACCCTCCCTAAGGCCAACAAACCAGCGAAGGGCCCAGCTGTGGTCACATGAACTCGGGCGACCCGGCACACAAATAAAACGCGATGTTGAGGTTATTGCTCAGCTCCGGCTCCGGGCGCCTCGTTAAGGGGGTGATTTGCTGAGGAAGTGGAGCTGTGGCACAAACCTGGGGCTGCTCGGCCCTGAGGAGCCGCAGGAGAAGTTGGGCAGCGCTTTGACTTGGGTATGGGGGGCTTTGATTTGTTTTAAACCAGAGGTTCTCTTTAAAAAAAAAAAGGAAAAAGAAAAAGAGCAAAAAGAAAAGAAGAAAGAGTAGAAGGAAGAAAAAAGTAGAAGGAAGAAAAAGTAGAAGGAGGAGAAAAGTAGAAGGAAGAAAAAAGTAGAAGGAAGAAAAAAGAAGAAGGAAGAAAAAGTAGAAGGAAAAGTAGAAGGAAGAAGAAAGCAGAAGGAAGAAAAAAGAAGAAGAGAAGACAAGAATGAAGAAAAAAGAGAAGAAGAAGAAGAAAATATGAAGATGGTGGAAAAGAGGGTGATAAAGGAGTGATGGGGAAAGGAAAAAAAAAGGCAAAAACCTATACAAAATAAAGCCAAAAATAAATTGAAAAGTCTGTCGCCCACCAAGGGACAAGTTTGGCTCTCACTGGGCTCCAGAGGAGTTCCTGGGCTGAAGGGCCTGTGCCAATTAAATTCTAAATAAAATAGCAAATATTTCCAGCACAGCCAAACCTCAGCTCGGAGGGGGCTGCGCTCAAAGCCCCCGATTTTTATTTTTTGAGTCCTCCCCTCCGTTTTGGAGGAGCAGAGCGGGAGGTGAGAGGAACAAAAACCAACAATTTCTCCAGCATAAAAATGAAACATCAAATTAGTTTGCCTCTGGGCTTCATTTTTCCCCTTCTACATTATAACTAGTTATTGAACTCGCTAGAAGATCTAAAGGCCATTTGTGAGGAGAGAAATTTCAATGGAGTTCCCCCATCAATAACTCCTTGGCAGTGACCTATTGGATCAAGTCAAACAGTTGAGGTGAAATTCAGGTCACGCTGTCTAACCAATATTAAAATGCGCCCACTTTTTAAAAAGCCACTTTCAACGAGATTTGAAGAAAATTGAATTCCTGGGTGGGGTGAGAAGGGGTGGGGGGAAGGGAGGGAGGAAGGTGCTGCTTTGCATATTTGGTTTTATTTCACTTCTTTGGCAAACACGAGGGGTTCGTGTTCAATACGTGAAAACGGAGGGATAAATATTTACGTTATTAGTTGCTTTGAGGAAAGAGGCTCCAAAGAAAAATGTGGAGGTTGGGGCTGCGGGTGACGGGCTCTGCTTATTAAAATCGTTTTAGGCCGATTCATTACTTTTACTGACAACAGATTTAAGGGAAAAAAAATCAATTAAACATTTGCATATTTCTTTGCATAAATTAGACCTCGTCTATTTGCATTAGGACGGGACAAAAAGGAAAGGGCTTTGCGTTCGCTGCCTGCAAGTTGTAGGCAAAAAAAAAAAAAAAAAAAAGAATTAATTACATGTCATTGCCTGTGGCGGGGAGAACCCAACTGGTGAAAAACCCATAAAAATATATATATATTTATAGGCAGTTTTTTAGTTCTCCCACCACTAATTGTGCGCTAATCACTTTAAAACAAGCTGGGAATCCAAGTCCAGGCCCGAAGTGATCCCCCCCTCCCGCATCTCGAGGAGCAGAGTTCAGCCTCGGCCCCGCTTTGGCCATTCTTGTGAACCGCGGCTAACAAACCCCCAGTATGTAGGTACTTCATTTTTTCCTGGGAAGCACAGATTGCTAATGGGCCGCGGGACAGGTTACGGAACGGTCAGTATGGAAATGCCCAACACAATGAATCCGCAGAGACAATGCCACTGATTTTTCTTCCGTACTGTCAAAAAGCCGCTTTGTACTTAAAAAACGTCCCTGCGATCCATCCCAGATCCATATTCGGCGGCCCTCGGAAGAAAACAATCCCCTAAATAATGCCCTAAATGGGATTATTCCGATTTTTCCCTTATTTTTTTTTGCTGTTTGTTCCGTGTCGAGGTGCTGCGTTTCGGGGGGTTTTGTCCCTGCCGAGTGTTTCTGGGCTGTGCCGGAGGGGGACGAGGGATGCAGAGCGGTGGGAGGGCGCCTTTATAGACAAAAGAGCCAGATTCTTGTACAACTATTCTTCACACGTCCCCGCAGACTTATTTTACAGAGGGGAAAAAAAAAAAAAAAGGAGGGGCGATTAAATAAATAACAAATCCAAACACTTCAGTAAAGGGCACAACTCTCAACTCTGGGTAAAAACCGAAAGAGGGGGCAAGAATGTGAATCCACAAGCGATAAAAAGGGGGAAAGAGGATGATTTGGGGGGGTCTATTTGAAAGAAATTCTGGGGATTTCTTTCTTTTACTTTTTTTCTTTTAATGTAGTTGTAAGAAATCTGGACACACCTCCCCCCAAAGGGACAGATGGGGAAGAGAAGTCCCCAAAAATAGATTTTGGGAAGAACTGGGGGTTGGGAGGGTGCAGACGGTGCAAATAAAGTTGCGTTTCCCCCCTGAGAAAGATCCCAGAGCCGCCCAGTTTGTGACCTTCACGCCTTGAGGGTTTTTTTTTTTTTGGATGCTTTGATTCCTCCCAGTTTGTTTCATGCTTTTATTTTCCTTTTTCAAAAAATTATTTTAAATACCCAGCACCCCTAAGAGAAAGCATCCAATCCATCCTTAAGAGAACTACCTGTGGATATTTATTTATTCTGCTGGTGCTTATTGAAACCATCTATTGGGGGGGAAGGGGGGAAGAGGGATGTGCGTAGGTAAAAATTACTTTATTAACTCTCCATCTTTATTCAATATTCCCTCAGCCTTGGAATAAAGTTGTTGCATCAGTCTGAACTATAAATGTCAAAGCCCTGCATGAGGCTGAGGTGTTCGGGCAGGATGAAGTATCGCTGGAGAAAAGGAATTTATTGGATATATTTAAATCAATGTTTTGGGTTCCGGAATACATTTCTATTCATGTCCTTTTTTTTTTTTTTTTTTTTTTTGCCCCCATCCCCCTTCACTCCCTCACCCCGAAACCTCTCAGGCGGAACAAGGAATTTCCCTCCTAGAGGTTTATCCATAGGCGTTTCTCTCTGGAATTCCGGGATTTACAACTTTAGGAAGGAGCAGGCTCTGCCGGAGCACGGGGCCAGCAATTAGCGAAGCCCCGCGGATCCCCCGGCAATAAACCCTCCCCCAAAAAGCCAAATAAAAGGGGAAAAGCCTCACTCCGTGTCCCGGTGCCCAAAGAGACGCGGAGTCGGTGCCCGGGAGGGGCTCGGCCCCCCCAGCCCTCCCCGTCGCTTATATGTACCCTGTAGACTCGAATTTGTGTGAGCGTTTCCCAGTCACAAATTCGTCTCTAGGGGAATATATGGGTGATGCCAGAGCCTTGGAAAGTTCTGCTTTCCTTTAATTGCAGCGCTCCTAATTAAACCCTCCGACCCTGCTGATGTCATTTGCTAAAGGTGCTTTATTTAAACTGCGAGAGCGGCGATTGCGCTTTGCCAGGGCTTGTTAATAATAATTAAATTAAAAAAAAACAACTAGAAAGGGAGAGGCAAGAAGCAGAACCTCCGCGATGACTGGGGGGGAGTGTGGGGGTGATAATAATCAAAATAAAATCCCATTATTACTTTTCATCTCCAGAAGAAACAGCAGCCACCGCAAACACAACTCTGAGCCAAGAGCACAAAGAGCCCCGACCATTTCGCAGTGACTGATTTATGGCGTTTTACAACCCCATAAAAAGCTGTAACAACCAGCCAAAAGCCTTCGACACCGCTGGCACATTTAGTCTAATAAATAAAACATAAACAGTTAACTTTATGTGTCACTTTTATTGTTATCAAGTAAAATATGGCAATGCCCTGCGAGCTATGATTTTCAGCTATAATTGTTATCAAGCACAAGGAGGGAATACCCCACCGCCCTCTCCTGCCCCGCTCTTCGGGCAGAGGTGGAGATGACAAATAATTAAAAGAACCCTTTAATTGAGGGATTAAAAGCCCTCCCAAAATGTTGCCATCGCTCGCAGCGCCCCGACCTGAGCCGGGGGTGGTGGGAGCCATTTTTGGCATCTCTCCGGCTTCGCCCCCCAAATGCCAACCAGGGCAATGTGTGTGGGCACCAGAGGGAGGGCAGCGCTTTGAGGCTGAGCCTGGGAGGGTCCTGGTGCTGCCACGCGTGAGGGTGTCCCCCCCCCGTGGGACCTCACCTGGGGCACGCAGGGCCGAGGGAAGGCGGGTGATGCCTCCCAAAAATACCCTCCCACACCACAAAGGCCGCGGGTCCGCAGCGTTTGGGGGGCAAACAGGGGGGTCCCCGCGGTGTTTGAGGTGGGGGCAGTGCCAGCCTCGCCCTTGGGGTCCTTGTCCCGTCCCCCCAACCCCAGACAGAATTCAAGGCAGGGGCAAGAAATGATCTTCCTTCCAGGTAACTGCCCACCCCCCAGAAAAGGTGTCGATGGGGTTTAACCCCCTCCCCTTTGCCATGGGGGGGTCTGGGGGGCGGGAGGGAATGGGGGGACCCCCCCAAGGGGTCCCCAACCTGCCCCAGCCCCTGCCCTGCTCTGGGGGGTTGGGAGGGGAGGTGGGATTAGAGTTTGGGGGGTCTGAGGGGTCAGTGCAGATGGGCACACACAGTGACACTCACACTGACACTGACACGCTCACACTGACACTGACACACTCACACTGACACTGACAGTCACACTCACACACACACTGACACACTCACAGTCACACTGACACTGACATACTCACAGTCACACTGACACTGACAGTCACACTCACACACACTGACAGTCACACTCACACACACACACTGACACACTCACAGTCACACTGACACTGACACACTCACAGTCACACTGACACTGACAGTCACACTCACACACACTGACACTGACACACTCACAGCCACACTGACACTCACACTGACACATTCACACACACACTCACACTCTGACACACACACACACTTACACTGGCACTCACACATTCCCACTGACACACACACTGACACACACACTGACACACTCACACATTCACACTCACACACACACTGGCACACTCACACACATTCACACTGCACTGACACACACACACACTTTACACTCACACATTCACACTCACACACTCACACACTTTACACTCACACATTCACACTCACACACTCACAGATTCACACTCACACTCACACTCACACTCACACTCACACACACTCACCGTCATAGTCACACTGACACTGACACTCACACTCACACCCTCACACCCAGGGCGGGGGGCTCATTGTTCCCACCTCAGCTGTCGGAGGGTGCCCGCTGCCCCCCAAGACCCCCACTCAGCCTGCCCCTTCCACACCGACCCCATCCCCACCCCTCACCCCCACCCAGAGGGTCCCCCATTGTGTGTGTGCCCCCCACCAGCAGCAGCCCCGCGGGAGGTGCGGACCCCCCGCACCCACCCCCCCTCCCCAGGGCGCCCCTTTCCCCCCATCCCCCCCCATCCCCCCCCGCCACAGCCCCCTCCCCCCCCCGCGATTTGGGTACATTTTGCAGAGCTTTTGGTTCCTTATCCGGGGACTGCGCTGCCGGGTGTGATTGGCCGCGGATGTCACATGGTGAAAGTAACTTTACGGGGTCGCAGCTAGTAGGAGGGCTTTATGGAGCAGAAAAACGACAAAGCGAGAAAAATTATTTTCCACTCCAGAAATTAATGATCATGAGCTCTTATTTGATGGACTCTAACTACATCGATCCGAAATTTCCTCCATGCGAGGAATATTCGCAAAATAATTACATCCCAGACCACAGTCCGGAATATTATAGCCGGACCAGGGAGTCCAGCTACCAGCATCACCACCCGGAGCTGTACCCCGTGCCACGACCCTCCTTCCCCGACCGCCCGTTCAGCTGCGGGGGGCTCCCGGCTCCCGGCAACGCGGCCGCGCTCCAAAGGGGACACGGGCAAACTCCAGGAGGCCAACACCTCTCAGAGAAAGCACAGCAGCTCTGCGAGCAGGCTGCTCTATCCACCTCCTCCACCACTCCTTCCCCAGCCCCTCCAGCCTGCAACCAGCCAAACCCCGACCATCCCACCAGCACAGCTTCCAAACAGCCCATAGTCTATCCCTGGATGAAAAAAATCCACGTCAGTACTGGTATGCAACTTTTATTTTCCTCTTCTGTCTCTCCGCTCTCTTATTTTCACACCATGCTCGCTCCCTCTCGCCTCTCGCTCTCTCTCTCTTTTTTTTTATTTCCTTCCCTTCCATGAGAGCCTTTGGGTTAGCACAATTGAACTGGATTTACGACTCCGAATGGGTAATTACACCCACCATAAATTTTATAGCCGAGCTACTGTGGGCAGCCGTAGCCATGTGGCTCGGGCTGTTATGTATGTGTGAAACTCCGAAAGCTTTGTGAGGGGTGCATAAATAATTCAGTCTTTTGAGCCAGGGAAACCCCTTCCTATTAGAATAGAAACTCTTGAGCTGCCCAAAGTTCTTTATTACCTATTTAGCCTATTACTTTTTTTTTTCTTCTCCCCCGGCTCCTCCAGTCGCCTCTCCCGACCCTCTCTCCATCCACGCTGATTTTCCTTGTGTGTTTTTTCTTTTTTTTTTTTAAATTTTATTTTTGTGTGATTTTTTTTGTTTGTTTGTTTGTGGTTTTTTTTTCTCCTTTCCTTTCTTGTTCTTTTTTTTTTTGTTTCGGATTTTTTTTTTGTTTTGTGTTTTTTTTTGTTTTTTTTTTTTGTTTTCCTTCCCCTCCTTTCCAGTGAATCCCAATTACAATGGAGGCGAACCCAAGCGATCCAGGACAGCCTACACGAGGCAGCAGGTTTTGGAGCTGGAGAAGGAGTTTCACTATAACAGGTACCTGACCCGGCGGCGACGCATCGAGATCGCGCACTCGCTTTGCCTCTCCGAGCGACAGATCAAAATCTGGTTTCAGAACAGGAGGATGAAATGGAAAAAAGACCACAGGCTGCCCAACACCAAGGTGCGGGCAGCGGCCGCCAGCGCGCCCACCCCGGCCCCGGCGGGCACGGCCGCGGGCGAGGAGCTGCCCTCGGGCCCCGCGCAGGACCCGCGCACCGAGGATATCACCAGGTTATGAACACCCCCAGCCCCGCGCACGAGTGACTCTGCATTATTTATAGAATCTAATATATATATATATATATATTTTGGTTCTTTCCTCCCCCCTTCCCTCCCCCCGCGCGCTTCCCCTTTTTCCCTCGTAGGTTTGGTTTGTTTTTTTTTTTTCTTTGATTATGATAATAATAATTATAATTATTATTATTTCCCCCCACCCCGGTGCGTGTAAAAACCCACGGGTGTCCCCCAGCCCTTTAGATGCATGTCAGATAGCATGAGGCCAGGTGTCTGCACCTGCAGGCTGGGCTTTTTTACGCCGTTTCAGGGTTTTATTTATTTTTTAAAGCTGGAGGGGGGGATGGGGAGGGAGGGCAGGGTGGGGGGAGGCACAAGGGGAATGTTCTCTCGGGTGAATTTAAGGAAGAAATGGTGATAATATTGACTGCGGAAAACAAGCAAATAATAATAATAATAATAATAATAATTTAAAAAATGGGTAAACGTAGGTATTTTTTTCCTCCTCTGAGTGTGGGAGCTGCGAAGTTCTTTTGTAGCAGAGTGGGGGGGGAAAAAAGCTCAAAAATCGCGATTGAGGGGGAAGGAAGACAAACAAAAAGCAGCCACGAAACAGCACGCGGGGGTGGACGAGTCTTTGCTGAGAAATTGAGAAGTAAAAGGGGAGTGAGAGAGAGAAAGAGTGACCTATTTAAAAATAAAAGCAGCAGAAGGTTTTAAAAAGTCAGTAGTTAGGGCTTTTTGTCGTGGTTATTTGTGTTTTTGGACTGATTTTCCATGATCATTGTAAACTTGCAATAAAGAGTTTTAGTGTGTCTGTGACAGTCCCAGTGTTCAATAAACCAGTCAGTGTGAATTAGTTTTACTTTTATGTCTGGTGCCTTATTTTATCCCATCTCCCCTCCCACCCGCCCCAAAATAATAATAATCAGGATAATAAAATGCTGGGACAATGTGCAATGGATCCCATGTGCACCAGCTGCTGCTTAAGTTAAGTTTAAGCCAAGCTAAAAGATCACTCCCAACTCCACATTTTTGTGACATCACAACGTGGTCGGTGCCTTGAAACCTCAGACCCTCCCGGCCTGTAAATACGGGGCTAAAAACCCCAAATGAAAGGGAAAATCTGGGGGTTTCAGAGCAGTGCTGTGGGTTGGGATCAGCTTCCAGTCGTGTTTCTTTATTTCCTTTTCCATCCCGCAGGAAATTCTCTGGTTTTAACTCCTCTCCCTGCTCGAAACTTTTGCCTCTTGGTATTTTTATTATTATTACTATTAATAATAATAATGATTATTATTGTTACCATTTGCCCTCGCTGTCGTGGCTCCCTCCCTTGGCTCGTTCCAGCCCCAAACCCCGATTGAATTTTGCCAGGCAATGAAAAGGCTGTTAAATAATAATAATAATAATAACAATAACAATAATGGGAATAATGGCAGTAATAGCGCTAATAACTGTAATTTATCGCTCCCGGGGTTTGGAGGCAGCAAATTGGCAGCAGAGGGGGGATCTGAGGGCAAAGCTGTGCCTGCCCCCAAAGAGGGTCTGGGCTGTCCTGGCACGGGGGGCACGGGGGGCACGAGCAGGGATGGGCTGAGCCCTTTTCCTGGATTTTAGGCCTGGCTTTAGGGGCAGTTTGGGGCTGGAATCAGCACCTTGGGGAGAGGAAGGCCCTGCTGGAAGTGGCCCCTTCCAAGCCTTGGGATGTGCAGTTAGAGCAGAGGAGGCTCTTTAAACCCTTGATTCGGGTTTTATTCTCCTTATTTATGTTTTTCCTTTCTCTCCAGCATCGATTTGAGCTGCCATTAAACAAATCACGGCCTCGACCCCCTTTGTGAGGGCTGGGGATGCTTTTCTGAGCAGGGAGCGGGTTATCCTTTATCCTGGGGAGTTTGTGGGTTAAGCTCATCAGCTTTGCTTCATTATTATGATTCTTTCCCCTTTCACGTCCTGCTTTAGTGATATTAATACAAGGCAAGATCAAACAGGAGGACGGGACACACATCCCTTGCTCCTGGTTAAACATTTCCTCCCCAGAGCAGGGAAAATGTTGGCAGCCAGTTGGGGATTTTGGCTTATTCTGAGCCCTCACAGCTGAGCTGGGGAAGGCAGCGAAAACCCGGCCTTAAAAATGAAAATAGAAAATAAAAATATGGCCAGTGAAAAGCACCCAAAGCTCGGCCCAGCCCGGGGCAGGGGGAGATGTTTTGAAATCCTTTTTTTATAGGCAAAGAAAGCAAAGGAAAAGGGGAGAAAATAAGGGGGAAAAGGCACCAGGGAGGGGAGAAATTCAGGTTTAATGCAGGGGGAAAAAGCAGCAAATGTGCAAGGAAAGCGCAGCTGGGAGGGGGAGGCGCCCCCAGAGCCCCCCGGTACCCCCCAGGGGAGGGAGAGCAGCCCCCCCAAATCTCCACTGCAGGCTGGGCCAAAGCCAGGAGGAGGAGGAGGAGGAGGAGGAGGGTGGGGAGGAGGAAGGGGCACAGCCCCAGGCTGGATTTCTCCCTGGTTTGGGGGGTGATTTTGGAGTTTGGAGTTGTGGGATGGGATTTTTTTGATTGCTGGGGGTTGTGTGACCCGTGGAATTGGGTGCTGGGGGTGGCACCGGGGGTGGCACCGGGGGTGGCAGGTCCTGGCAGTGCCAGGGACATCCCAGGGGTTCACCCTCATCCCCCTCAGCCGTGACACGAGTGGGGCTGCGAGAGGAGAGAGGAAGGAAGGAAGGAGAGGGACAGGGGAGGGAGGAAAAATGGGGAAAAGAGGGAGAAATCCAGGGGGGAGAAAAGGAAAAATAAAGGGAAATAAGTGTGGGAAGCAGGAAAATAGAGGGGGAAAGAGAATGGAGGGAAAAGGGGAAATAAGTGAGCAGAAATAATGGGGGGAAAGAGGGAAATGAGGGTGAAAGGGAAATAAAGGGGGGAAATTCAGGGGGAAATAAAGGGGGGAAAATTAAGGGGGAAATAGGGAAATAAAGGAGGGGAGGGAAATGAAGGGGGAAGGGGACATAAGGGGGAGGAAAAGGGAAATAAAGGTAAAGGGAAATAAAGGGGGGAAAGAATTGATGGGGAAATAGGGAAATAAAGGGGGGGAAGGGAAATGAAGGGAGAGGAAAATAAAAGAAGAGGAATAAGGGGAGAAATAAAGGGAGAAAGGGAAATAAAGGGCGGAAAATAAAAAATGAAAGAATAGGGGGAAAAAAGAGAAATTAAAGAAAAAAAACCGGAGAAAAAGAGAAGGGAACGGGGGAGAAAAGAGGGAAAAAAGTCTGTTCCTGCTGCAAACAGCCCCAAACCCGGTCCCTTTTTAGCCTCTTGACGCCTCCACGTAGAGAGGCTGAAAGGAAACTTTATTGAAGTTCGGGTAAACGGCAAAAGCGGGTTCATGGAAAGGGCAACTTTTCTGTGGCAGCGGCTCCATTGGAGGCATCGAGTGACCCCGAGCCCTCCTGACCCTGCCGAGGATGTTCCCTCTGTGTCTGCGGACACACATTTAGAGGCACCATCGCTGTTTGGAGGCTTTGTGGGTTTTTACCATAGTAATGGGGTGTGCGGGGCGGGGGGGCCCGGGGCAGATGCGATGCGTGTTATGGTATTGTCTCCTCGCCAAAATAACCCGGGAGAAAAGGGGAGAGAAGGGTGAAGTGGCGGCCAAACTTCTCTCCCTTCTTTTCCTCCAGAGATGCTCAACCTCTCGGCTGGTCCAGGAGTTGCTCCCCTGCCACGTGAGTAATTCCCGTTGCAGGGAAAAATAAAAATAGAGTCAAGTATTACATTAAAAAAAAAAAGGATTTAAAAGGAATTTTAATACTTGAAAATAAAATAGTAGTAATAATTTCCAAAGAGCCTAAAGGAGAGGAAAAAAGGAGCAGCTGAAAGTTTGGGAGGGGAAAATGAGGATGGAAATGGAATGGGGATGAGGGGAGAGGGCAGAGATTTGGTTACAAAATAACCCCAGTTGTGTCCAGTGGGAAGGAGCTGCAGGACAGATGGACAGACAGATCCAGAGGCAGATCCAGGGATGGATGGAGGGATGGATGGATGGATGGATGGATGGATGGATGGATGGATGGAGGGATGGATGGAGGGAGGGATGGATGGAAGGATGGATGGATGGATGGATGGATGGATGGATGGATGGATGGATGGATGGATGGAGGGATGGATGGAGGGAGGGATGGATGGAAGGATGGATGGATGGATGGATGGATGGATGGATGGATGGATGGATGGATGGAAGGATGGAGGGATTGATGGAAGGATGGAGGGATGGATGGAGGGAAGGAAGGAAAGATGGAGGGATGGATGGATGGATGGATGGATGGACAGAGGGATGAATGGAGGGATGGATGGATGGATGGATGGATGGATGGATGGATGGATGGATGAATGGATGGATGGATGGATGGATGGATGGATGGATGGATGGATGGATGGAGGGAAGGAAGGAAGGAAGGATGGAGGGATGGATGGATGGACGGAGGGATGGATGGAGGGATGGATGGATGGATGGATGGATGGATGGATGGATGGATGGAAGGATGGGCAGAGGGATGGATGGAAGGATGGAAGGATGAAAAGCTGCCCCGGGGCAGCAGAAGGGGCTCCGTGTCCCAGCCCGGCCCTGGCACGCCCAGTCGGGGCTGCAGGAGGTGCCTCCCCAACCCCCCCGAGCGCCGCATTGTTCAGGGCTCGGATAATTCACTTTACTTTGATTATTGGGCTATAAAAGTCCCTCAACAACGTGTTTCTGGAGGCTCGAATTAACATCTGAGGCCAGGGCGCTTTTTTATCTCCTCTTTTATGTTCTTCGAGTCCAATTTGTTTTGAAGTTCCCTGATAAGTTTTGCCGGTTCCTTTCGCAGCTTGGGCTTGATTTTATGTTATTTCGCTTTTTTCTTTCTTCTCCTCTTCTCTTCAAGTATCTCCGCTGAGGACTCGGGGTTTAAGAGGGCGGCAAAGTCGTTTTACGAAGGGTTTAAATGGCCATAAAAAAAAAGGGAAAGTAAAAACAGCCGCGAGGAAGTCTTTGTATCCAGAGGCTTCAAGGAATGGCAACTCCTCCTAAATTTACATCAGCAGGCTGAGAAAATGAGCTTCCTGTATTGCCTGTTAGGAAGGAAAACAAAACAAAGCCAAAAAAAAGGGCAAATAGCAGCTCCAGAGATGCTCTGGGGAGGTAACAGCAGCCTCAGCTTGATGAGAACTTTTTCATTGTGTGTTTTATTCTCTGGAAATACATTTCCCACCCTCCCCTTTTTGTGTGTGTTGTTGCCCCGGGGCTCTCCTGTTGAGCTCGGAGTGTTCCGGCTCCTTCCAGCGATTTTCCTTCAGCCTCTCGCAGGTTGAGAACGTTCCTCTCCGGTGTTAATTGGAATTAAAAGCCCAAACACGCGCCCGGGGTTAAACGAGTGAGTTACGGGCTCGCCCCGGCCCTGACAGCACCTCCGCGGCGCAACTTTTATTTATTGTCCTCTCCTATATCATTATCCAGAGGTTTATGCACTTCCTAATCCGTCGCCGTGATTAATTTGGATGGGCGAGGTACCAAGCCAAACATTCGGGGATTTATTATTATTATTATTTATTTTTTTTAAGGGAAAGACTCGGGTTTCCTTTAATAAGCTGGGGGTAATTTTTAAATATCATTTTGTTGTTGTTTTTTGGTTCTGTTTGCTGTTTGTTTGGACGTTCCTTCAGCGTGATCAGGGTGTGTTTTTTTTATTTTGGGAGGCGAGAAGGCGCCTTGGGAGTGTTTTGGGGGTGGATTTTCCCTCTTTCCTGGAAACCAGGAGCGCATGGGACGCTCTCCAGGCTTGTGGAGTGAGCAAAATAAATAATGGGTAAATAAATAAATCATCCCTTTCTGCGGAGGGAATTCAACCGCGCTTTGGAAATGATTAGCTTTTCCTCCCGTGTCTTAATTAGGTTTATTCCTGTGCTCTCTAATCCAACATATGTAGGGCAAAAATTCCCGAGCCGTGTCTGGATAAACTGGGAAAGAGCGGAGGGAGAGGGAGGACCCCAAAGGGACATGGCAAAGAAAAGTTGGATTTTCATCTTTTCTCTCGCTTTTTTTCCCTTCTTCCCGAGGATTTTCCTGCCCCAATGACACCTTTTGATCCCCCGTTCTCCTCCCGAGGCTGAGCTGAGGCTCCCCCAGCTCAGAAGCAGCCAGAGAAAAACAATTCTGCTGGGCAAGGGAGTGTCATTCCTCCCGCCGGGAATGGCAGCAGCTCTGGGGCAAAGGATTTCTCCAAACTTCACCTGGTTTTATTATTTTTATTGCTTTTATCCCTTCCGTCCAGGCTGCTCTGGCAGCTGCCCCTCAGCCCCAGCCCCGGGAGGGGTGGGAGCTCCTGCTGCCCCTTCCCCACCCCATTCTGGAGGAATTCAGGGCCCAAAGGAGCACAATCACCCTTCATTTGGCAGAATTTTGGGGGAGAAACGGCAAAATACCCCCAAGGGGAGGGAGCGGCGCCTCCAAGAACGAGTGGTCGGTACCAACCCCCTCCTGGCGCCCATAAAACACCCATTTTTTAGCACTGAAAAGGCTCATTCTGGAAAGTGGGAAACGAGAGGTAATTTATGGCCAAGGCGCTCCCCAAATCCTTCTCCCCTCGCCAAGATGTTGCTGCGACTCCACCTTCGCCCTCCCCCCTGGAGCCCCATCCCCCTCCGCTCTCTCCTTAATTTATTCCCAATTAATTCCCTGATTGCGCAATCAGGAACGTAAACAAGCTGGAAGTGCGAGCCGGGAAATCGTGGGGATTCCATTTATTATTATTATTATTATTATTATTATTATTATTATTATTATTATCATTATTATTATTATTATTATTATTATTATTATTATTATTATTAAACCGGCAGATTAAACCCGCCCCATCCCCTCAACCCTCCACTTTCCCGGGAATTAAACTCCGTATTTCTCCAATTCCACCTTTATTCCTTCCCCGAGTGGGTCCTTTTAACTAAAAATGGTGTTTCTGCCGGTGCTTTTTTGCCCGCGATGTTCCCTGAGCCGCTCTGGGCACGGAGAGACCCTGCGAGGTGGATTTATAATGAAAATTGATAATTATCCCCCGTTTTTATGGGATAATTAAAAGGCAGAGCCTTCAGATGGAGGGATAAAGGGAGGGACCCCAAACCTGCTGTATCAGGACGGGATTAACCCCCACAACTTCTTATTTATTACTATTATGTTTAAACAGCTCCCAGTTGCTTCATCCTCGCTTCAAACCCCACGGAATCCCCGCAGTTTGATCCCCGCTCTGTCATTTTATTCCTATTTCACTCTTATCTCTGTTCTTATTTTACTCTTTCATTGCTGGTTTATTCTTATTTTATTCCTATTTTATCCCTATTTTATTCTTATTTTATCCCTATTTTATCATTATTTTATCCTTATTTTATCCCTATTTTATTCCTATTTTATCCTTATTTATTCCTATTTTATTCTTACTTTATCCCTATTTTATCCCTATTTTATTCCTATTTTATTCCTATTTTATCCTTATTTATTCCTATTTTATTCTCATTTTATCCCTATTTTATCCCTATTTTATTCCTATTTATTCCTATTTTATCCCTATTCTATCCTTATTTTATTCCTATTTTATTCCTCTTTTACCCCTATTTTATTCCTATTTTATCCCTATTTTATTCCTATTTCACTCTTCCTTTATTCCTGTTATATTCCTGTTTTATTCTTATTTTATTCCTATTTAAATCTTGCTTTTCTTTCAGTTTTACCCCTGTTTTATCCCCCTTTTCTCCCTGTCCCCCTGCCTGGCTTTATTTGGGGAGGAAGCGGCGGCTCCTTTAGAAAAGGAGATAAAACCCTCCAACCTCTAACCCCCGAAATTCCCTGAAATCCTCCCAGTCCCTTTCCAGGTTCCTTGAAGTGCCTCTAAATATTTAAAGAAGGGCCCTGGAAATGTTTATGTCCAGGTTGGGCTCTGCATTCCCCAGGTCGTGACCTCGGCTCGGACAAAAGGGACATTTTTTTGGGGGAAAAAAAAGGGGGGGTTTGGGTGGTCTCAACCCCTCCAGGTCTGATGGGGTGACCCCAAAACCGCAGGAAGGGCTTAGGTGGGATTTAACCAGCGCTTTGTATTTTTCTTATTTTTTAAATGATTTTTTAATTCTATTTATGAATTCCACCCAACCTCTGCTGTAATTCAAGGGAGAAATCAGACCCAGCCTGGTCCTGGGAGGGTTAGAAAACTAAAAACCCCCTCGATTTGCCCCAAAATATCTGATTTCAGAGACGGAAAAGGGGGTTTTTAATTGCAGTGGAGGGAGGGGGTTTATCAGCCCCCTCCGCCTCTTTGAACTGCCGGAGGGAGGGGGGAAACCGCCGATATTTTCCCGATTTAGGGTTTAAAAAAACCCCTTCAGCCCATCAGGAGCATCTTTAATTATTAGAAATATTTATTAGCACCAATCCGCGGGGTATTTCCCGCTAATGAGCCCCACTAATTGCGCGCAGACCTAATTAGAGGCGCATTTGTGTCCCCCCGCGCAGCATTAAATACACTTTGACGGCCGTGCCTGGGTGGGGATGTCGCGATAATCAGCGATATAGCCACAAATAAACTTTTTTCCTCCGTTCCCCCCTGTCTGGATCCAACTGCGCCGCTCAGAGGGAAGGAGAAAGGGAGGCAAATATTCCCTAATTCCCACTTATTTCCCTCTTTAGGAAAATCCACGAGTTTATCACTGATATTTTTCCGGCTTTTACGATTTTTTCCACCAAAAAAGCCCCTCCCGGCCTTTAAAAACGACCCCGGGAGGTTTTTAAATGGGAACGAAAGGCAGGAGGGGAATGAGCAGAATTGTGGAGCAGGAGGGAGGGAAGGGGAGTCTCCCATTGCCTCTGGAAATTTTGGGATCAGGCTGATGGGGAGCAGCAAGGAAGACCCTAAAAACTCCCCCTCTTCTGTTTTTAGGGGTTTGAGGCTTTGGGGGCATTTTAATCTCAACATTTCTGCTCCTGGAGAGGAAATTTCCCGAGGAAAAGGGAGTGTTTTGTTGCAGATCTGGGAACATCCAAGGGGGAAGGTCCCAAAAAATTGGGGCAGAGAGAGACGTGGGGGAGGGGGGGAAAAAGGGGAGAGAAATGGGGAGAGGGGCCCGGGGGGGGGCGCTGGGCTGGCCAGATGTGGGGGGACATCCAGATGTGCAGTCCCAGGTGTGGGGGCAGCTCTGAGGGGGTGCCCAGGTGTGTGAGTGGGCCCAGATGTGGGCACTGCGGCGGGAAGTTGGCCAGGTGTGTGGGGGGGTGACATCCAGCTGTGGGGGGTGACATCCAGCTGTGGGGTCTGCCCAGATGTGGGGCATGTGCCGGGGTGGGGGTTCATGTGGTGGAGCTGCTTTTTGAGGGGACCCAGATGTGAGGGGCTGCCCAGATGTGCGGGGATCACCCTGAGGGGCTGCCCAGATGTGGGGTGTCAGCCCAGGGCACTGCCCGGATGTGGGGTGTCACCTCAGGGCACTGCCCAGATGTGGGGGTCACCCTAGGGTGCTGCCCAGATGTGGGGTGGCACTGCAGGATGCTTTCCCGTGGTTGAGGACCACCCAGACACGGGGATGCCACCCTGGGTGCTGCTTGCCGTGGGGTGCCAGCCGTGGGGTGCCAGCTGTGGGTGCCACCGCCCCCATCCAGCTGTTGGTGCCTTCCCTGCGCTGCCCACCCTGGAGGTGCCACCCCAAATCCCCCCCGTGCCTCCCACACAGGGTCCCCAGCCCGGTGTGACGGCGCTGGTGCCACCCACCCACCCCGTGCCCACCCGCCGGTGCCCCCCCAGCCCCGGGGCCGTGTCCTCTCCCCGCCCCGCGCGTGTCCCGCCCGTGTTTTCCCATCGTAACGCCGGGAATTCCTCGCCAAGGCCTCCCAGCGGCTCCTGCCAGCGCCGAGCTGTAAATCCGATGCTTTATGGCCCTGGCACAGATGGTTCAGCGCCCGCTGCCCTCCCCCGGCACCGCCGTCCATCACCCGCCCTGGGCTCGCTCCGCCTCCTTCCCTCTCCAATCCCAAATTTATCCCTCCCCAAATCCCTTTGGATTCGGAGTTGAGGAGAATAAACTCCCCAGGGAGGAGAACCCCCAGGTGGGGCAGGAGGGGAGGAATTCCATCGGGAATTCCATCGGGAATGGGCATCTCGAGAGGCTCTTTTTCTCTTGGAAACATCCCCATGGGCACATTCCCACAGGGAGAGGCTGGAGGAAACCGGCCAGGCTGGAATCCTTTGTTTCCTAGAAAAACTCCCCCCAAAAAATAAAAAACCCCCAAAATTTAAAGAAAAAAAAAAAGTAATTTTTTCTCCGGGTTGAAAAATCCCTGAAAATTCCCGAGAGGAAAAAAATGCCAAAGGTTGAATTGTGCCTGTTGGGGGTTTTTGTGGGGCAGTTTTGTCGTTTCTGTGGGATGTTGTGGAACCCTCAGGGAACTTCTGGCTGGGCCTGGGGAGGTTTAGGGTGGTCTGGGGAGCCTTGAGGAGGTTTGGAAGGGGTTTGGAGGAGGTTTGGAGGAGGTTTGGGGGAGGTTTGGGGGAGGTTTTGGGGATGGTTGGAGAGGTTTGAGGAGCTTCTAGAGATTTGGGGGAGGTTTGAGGACATTTGGGAGGTTGGGGAAGTTTTTGAGGAGGTTTAGGGGAGGTGTGAGGGCATTTGAGAGGTTTGGGGGAGGTTTGAGCAGACCTGGAGAGCCTTGAGGAGGTTTTTGAGGAGATTGTGGAGTCTTGGAGAGGCCTGGGAAGATTTGAGGAGCTTTGGGGAGGACTTTTAGGAGCTTTGGGGAGGTCTGGGAAGGTTTGAGGAGGTTTGGGAGACTTGGAGAGGTCTGGGGATGATTTTTAGGAGCCTTGGGGAGGTCTGGGGAGATTCAAGGAGGTTTTTTAGGGGGTCTGGGGAAGTTTGAGGATGTATAGGAGAGATCTGAGAGGTTTGGGGAGGTCTAAAGAGGTTTGTAAGGAGTTCGGGGGATGTCTGGGGAGGTCTGGGGAGGTTTGGGGATGGTTAGGGGAGATCTGAGGGGTTTTTTGCAGGTCTGGGGAGGGTTGAGGATGATCTGAGGGGTTTTGAGGAGGCCTGGGGAGGTTTGGGGATGGTTAGGGTTGATCTGAGGAGGGGTTTGCAGGTCTGGGGAGGGTTGAGGATGATCTGAGGGGTTTTTAAGGAGGTCTGGGGAGGGTTGAGGATGATCTGAGGGATTTTGAGGAGGTCTGGGAATGGTTGAGGATGATCTGAGGCATGTCTGAGGAGGCCTGGGGAGGTTTGGGGATGATTAGGGGAGATCTGAGGGGTTTTTTGCAGGTCTGGGGAGGGTTGAGGATGATCTGAGGCACTTCTGAGGAGGTCTGAGCAGGTTTGGGGATGGTTAGGGTTGATCTGAGGGGGGTTTGCAGGTCTGGGGAGGGTTGAGGATGATCTGAGGGGTTTTTAAGGAGGCCTGGGCAGGTTTGGGGATGGTTAGGGGAGATCTGAGGGTTTTTTCGGAGGTCTGGGGAGGGTTGAGGATGATCTGAGGGTTTTTTTGCAGGTCTGGGGAGGGTTGAGGATGATCTGAGGGGGGTTTGCAGGTCTGGGGAGGGTTGAGGATGATCTGAGGGGTTTTTAGGAGGTCTGGGGAGGGTTGAGGATGATCTGAGGGTTTTTTAGGTCTGGGGAGGGTTGAGGATGATCTGAGGGTTTTTGAGGAGGTCTGGGGAGGATTGAGGATGATCTGAGGGGTTTTTTGCAGGTCTGGGGAGGGTTGAGGATGATCTGAGGGGTTTTTCAGGAGATCTGGGGAGGGTTGAGGATGATCTGAGCGTTTTTGAGGAGGTCTAGGGAGGGTTGAGGATGATCTGAGGGTTTTTGAGGAGGTCTGGGGAGGGTTGAGGATGATCTGAGGGGTTTTTTGCAGGTCTGGGGAGGGTTGAGGATGATCTGAGGGGTTTTTGAGGAGGTCTGGGCAGGTTTGGGGCTCAGGCTGCAGCTCCAGCCCAGGTAACCATGGCAATGCAGGGCTGGAGCATCCCAAGCTCCGTCTCCTCGTTAGCAGGACCCGCCACGCTCCTGCCATGCAAACCATATTTATCTTGATTAGCCCAAGCTGCTCACCTGCCACATTCTGCTGCTGCTGCTGCACCAGAGGAGCAGCTCCGGGCTCTGCTTTTCTCCCCAGCCCTGGAAACAACTCCAGGGGGAGGAAATTCCTTCCCATCTCCCCCCCACCCCGAGCATCCCTGCACCCCGAGGTGACCCCCAGACCTCCTGGGAAGGGCCGTTCATGAGTGGATGCTCTTTCATTATGGATTTTATTTCTTTTGCCCCAGACCTAAAATGGGCCAACAATGGGAAAATTTGGGGTTCTGCACCACAGAGACACCGAGTTTTGATAAAACACCCACATTTCGGGGGGAAATAAAGCAGAAAAGACAATTTCTGGGAGGATTTCACTCCCGTGGAGACCTCAGACTATGGAGACGTCCAGTCTTCCCCCACCTTGGCTGCTGCCTCGGGGACTGTGGAGTGGAAAGGTGATTTTTTGGGGCCACTTGATCCCTCTGTCACCTGTTCCAGAAGAAGTGGAAGGAACAGGACCCACAGTTTGCTTTGATTATCTCCCTAATTGGCTTTGGGGGTGTCATGGGGTCCGGTGGGAGGGAGCAGAGACCTCCCGTTTGGGGATCAGGGTCCGGTGGGAGGGAGCAGAGCCTCCCTGGATTGGGGTTGGGGGTCGGGGTTTGGGGAGTGGAGGGGACAGAGACCTCCCATTTGGGGATCAGGGTCCGGTGGGAGGGCGCAGAGCCCCCCTGGATTGGGGTTGGGAGTTGGGGAGTGGGAGGGAACAGAGACCCCCCATTTGGGGGTCAGGGTTTGGGGGGTGCACAAAGCACCCCTGATTGGGGGCTCGAGGTTTGGGGGGGGGCAGAGAGCCCTAGTTGGGTGTTGGGGTTTGAAGCTGGGGAGTCAGAGACCCTGGGTGGGGTCGGGGTTTGGGCTGCTCAAAGTATTGCAGAGCCCAGGGGGACACTCAGAGTGTGTGTGATACCCGGGCACACCCCTGGGCACACACCTGGGCACACACCCGGGCACACCCCTGGGCACACACCCGGGCACACACCCGGGCACACACCCGGGCACACCCCTGGGCACACACCTGGGCACACACCTGGGCACGTGTGTTGCCCTTCACGTGTGTAACACTGGGGTGTGCCATACCTGGACGTGGGTGTGCCTCGGGCTTGTGACACCTTCACACACGTGTGTTTGCACATGGGAGTGCAACACCTGCGTGTGTCTGTGTGTGTTTTCACACCGGGGTGTGACACGTCTGTGCACGTGTGTTTGTGAGTACCAGGACACCTCCACACGCGTGTGTTCCCCAGAGGATGTGACAGCCCTTCACGTGTGTGTCACTGGGGTGTGATACCTGGGTGTGGGTGTGCCACGGTTGTGACACCTTCACACACACGTGTGTGTGTTAACATAGAGAACTGTGACACCTTCACACACGTGTGTTTGCACACAGGAGTGAGATATTTGTATGTACCTGTGTGTGTTTGCACATGTGATACCTCCACATGTGTGTGTGTTTGCAGAGAGAACCGTGACACCTTTACACGTGTGTGTTTCACAGGGATGTGACACCTTTACACACGTGTGTGCAATATCTGTGTGTATCTGTGTGTGTTTGCACACAGGGGTGTGACACCTTCATACAGGTGTTTGTGTGTTAACAGAGAGAACCCTGACACTTCCCACACGTGTGTTTCCCAGGATGTGACACTTCCCACACGTGTGTTTCCCAGGGATGGGACACTTTCCACACGTGTGTTTCCCAGACATGGGACACTTCCCACACGTGTGTTTCCCAGCCATGGGACACTTCCCACACGTGTGTTTCCCAGGATGTGACACTTCCCACACGTGTGTTTACCAGACATGTGACACTTCCCACACGTGTGTTTCCCAGGGATGGGACACTTCCCACACGTGTGTTTCCCAGGATGGGACACTTTCCACACGTGTGTTTCCCAGCCATGTGACACTTTCCACACGTGTGTTTCCCAGGGATGGGACACTTCCCACACGTGTGTTTCAAAGGATGTGACACTTTCCACACGTGTGTTTCCCAGGATGTGACACTTCCCACACGTGTGTTTCCCAGGATGTGACACTTCCCACACGTGTGTTTCCCAGGGATGGGACACTTCCCACACGTGTGTTTCCCAGGGATGGGACACTTCCCACACGTGTGTTTCCCAGGATGTGACACTTCCCACACGTGTGTTTCCCAGCCATGGGACACTTCCCACACGTGTGTTTCCCAGACATGTGACACTTTCCACACGTGTGTTTCCCAGCCATGGGACACTTTCCACACGTGTGTTTCCCAGGATGTGACACTTCCCACACGTGTGTTTCCCAGGATGGGACACTTCCCACACGTGTGTTTCCCAGGATGTGACACTTTGCACACGTGTGTTTCCCAGACATGGGACACTTTCCACACGTGTGTTTCCCAGGATGTGACACTTCCCACACGTGTGTTTCCCAGGATGTGACACTTTCCACACGTGTGTTTCCCAGGATGTGACACTTTCCACACGTGTGTTTCCCAGGGATGGGACACTTCCCACACGTGTGTTTCCCAGCCATGGGACACTTTCCACACGTGTGTTTCCCAGCCATGTGACACTTTCCACACGTGTGTTTCCCAGCCATGTGACACTTCCCACACGTGTGTTTCCCAGGATGTGACACTTTCCACACGTGTGTTTCCCAGGGATGGGACACTTCCCACACGTGTGTTTCCCAGGATGTGACACTTCCCACACGTGTGTTTCCCAGGGATGTGACACTTTCCACACGTGTGTTTCCCAGGATGTGACACTTCCCACACGTGTGTTTCCCAGGGATGTGACACTTTCCACACGTGTGTTTCCCAGGATGTGACACTTTCCACACGTGTGTTTCACAGGGATGTGACACTTCCCACACGTGTGTTTCACAGGATGTGACACTTTCCACACGTGTGTTTCCCAGGATGTGACACTTCCCACACGTGTGTTTCCCAGGGATGGGACACTTTCCACACGTGTGTTTCCCAGGGATGTGACACTTTCCACACGTGTGTTTCCCAGGGATGGGACACTTCCCACACGTGTGTTTCCCAGGGATGGGACACTTTCCACACGTGTGTTTCACGGGGATGTGACACTTCCCACACGTGTGTTTCCCAGCCATGTGACACTTTCCACACGTGTGTTTCCCAGACATGTGACACTTCCCACACGTGTGTTCCCAGGGATGTGACACTTCCCACACGTGTGTTTCCCAGGATGTGACACTTTCCACACGTGTGTTTCCCAGGGATGTGACACTTCCCACACGTGTGTTTCCCAGGATGTGACACTTTCCACACGTGTGTTTCCCAGCCATGGGACACTTTCCACACGTGTGTTTCCCAGGATGTGACACTTTCCACACGTGTGTTTCCCAGCCATGGGACACTTTCCACACGTGTGTTTCCCAGCCATGGGACACTTCCCACACGTGTGTTTCCCAGCCATGTGACACTTCCCACACGTGTGTTTCCCAGCCATGGGACACTTTCCACACGTGTGTTTCCCAGGATGTGACACTTCCCACACGTGTGTTTCCCAGGGATGGGACACTTCCCACACGTGTGTTTCCCAGGGATGGGACACTTTCCACACGTGTGTTTCCCAGGGATGGGACACTTTCCACACGTGTGTTTCCCAGGATGTGACACTTCCCACACGTGTGTTTCCCAGCCATGGGACACTTCCCACACGTGTGTTTCCCAGGGATGGGACACTTCCCACACGTGTGTTTCCCAGGATGTGACACTTCCCACACGTGTGTTTCACAGGATGTGACACTTCCCACACGTGTGTTTCTCAGGGATGTGACACTTCCCACACGTGTGTTTCACAGGATGTGACACTTCCCACACGTGTGTTTCCCAGGGATGGGACACTTCCCACACGTGTGTTTCCCAGGATGTGACACTTCCCACACGTGTGTTTCACAGGATGTGACACTTCCCACACGTGTGTTTCCCAGGGATGGGACACTTCCCACACGTGTGTTTCCCAGGGATGGGACACTTTCCACACGTGTGTTTCCCAGGGATGGGACACTTTCCACACGTGTGTTTCCCAGGATGTGACACTTCCCACACGTGTGTTTCCCAGCCATGGGACACTTCCCACACGTGTGTTTCACAGGATGTGACACTTTCCACACGTGTGTTTCCCAGGATGTGACACTTTCCACACGTGTGTTTCACAGGATGTGACACTTTCCACACGTGTGTTTGCACACGGGAGTGCAGTGTCTGTGTGTACCTGTGTGTGTTTGCACACAGGGGTGTGACACCTTCACACGTGTGTGTGTGTTTGGGGACACGCCTGTGCACACCTGGCACACGTGTGTGTGCCCATGTTACCTGCACACACACACACATGTCCGGTGCCCCCAGGTGTGGCACGGGGCAATGCCACATGCCTGGCACACACGTGCACACGCGTGTGGAGTGGTGTGGGTGACGCTGAACTGCCCCAGGTGCCCCCCGGGGGTTCCACCAGTGCCAGTCTGGGCTCGGGGAGGGCACGGAGGGGGCACAACCCCCGGGTTGAACCCCCGGGGAGGGCACCAAAGTGGGCAATGCTCCACCCTGGACCCTTCCTGTCCTCCAGAGTCCCAAACTGGAGTGATTTGCTGGGGAAAATAATCAAAGAAGCTGCGAGATTTTGCTTGGAGGAGACAATGAGGAGAATAATTATATTAATATATAGATTAAAAAATAAAATATATAATTTGTATTAATAAAATTTAATAATAACAAGAATCGTACCGAGTATTTATAAGGAAATTATAAGGGAAGAATAATAATATCAGTATTAGTAATAATAGTTATAATAGTAATAATAGTGATAACAGCAATAATAGCTAATAATAATATCAATAATAGTAGCAATAATCACGATAGGATGAATATTATCAATAATCATAGTCAATAATAATAATAATAATAAATAACAATGGCAATAATAGCTGCAATAAGATAATAAAACAGTGAAATCAAATAGAAAATTACAATAAAACGAAAGAAACGAAATAGTGAAATATTTAAAATAAAAAGGAATAAAAATTAGCAATATTAATATGTGGAAGGAAATAATAAAACAGTGAAAAAATAGAGTGATAGTGAAATAAATGATGGAAAGAGTACATGATAAATTAAATAATAATAACTAAACAAAACCGGAATTTAAATTAATAAATTAGATAATGGTAAAATAATAGATCAGTAAAATAACAAGATAAAATAATATAATAAAATAATATAATAAAATAATATGATAATAAAATAATATGAAAATAAAATAATATGATAATATAATAACATGAAAATAAAATAATATGATAATAAAATAAAATGTTAATAAAATAACATATCTAATAATATATAATAATTAAATTATACGTAATATTATAATATATAATAACCCCAATACCTAATAAAATAATACGCAGCCACAAAACAACACATAATAATCAAATAATCTCCCAGAATTAAAAGCGGGCCGAGGACAGGGGGGGTTCCTTTGGGGCACCCCCTGCCCTCGGGGCGGGCACGGCCCAGCCCGGCTCGGCCCGGCCCGGGATGACGTTGCGGGGCGCGGGGGGGTCCGAGCGGGGCCGAGGATATTTAAGGAGCTCGGGCGGTTCCTCTCTGAGTTCCGACATTCCCGGGCAGGGCAGGCGCTCCCAGGCCCAGCAGGGCTCATTAATCGCCGCTAATTCCGAATTATCCCCGCACTAAACGAGCGCAGCTCTGGCTTTGCCTCTCGGTGTTCGATGAATCTCAGAGCGCGCCTTGGAAGCGGCCCCGACCCCGCGTTCCCTCCTCGCTGGTTATTCCCTAAATCCCTGATTTTCTCCCTAAATATTGCCCGCAAAGGCACTTTGGGAGCACCCAAAGGGCACCGGGATCGGGGGGAGGCGCGTCCTGCACATCCCAAAAATGCCGCCTGGGCCGGGGATGCTCCGCGTGGGAAGCGCCGCAGCTTCCCCGGCCCTTTTAAACTAAATATTAACCAGGAGCGTCCCGGGCTTTGCTGCCAACCCCGGGCCCGACAGAGGGTAAAAAACGCCACTCCCCGCCTCTCCTCGGAGTGTTTTGGGTGAGTTTTGGGTTGGATTTTGTGCCTCGATGAAGAGCGAGGAGGTTTTGATTTATATATTCATCTCTCCGTTTGTTTATTTTTTATCGTTTTAAAAAAATCGTGGTGTGTGTATAGAAAATATTGAAATGCATATTGTGTTATATATTATATATTAGGTGAATATATAATATATATTATATTTAATTTATATTATTTATAATTTATTTATATTATATATTATATATTTATATTATATATTATATTATATATTATATAATATATTATATACTATATTATGTATAATATAGTATATAAAATATAATATATAAATATAATTATTATATATTATATAGTATATATTATATTAGACAATATATTATATAATATATAATATATAATTACTATATATTATATTATACAATATCTATCATATAATATATAATATACGATATATAATAGATAATAGATAGAATATATAATAGATATATAATAGAAATAATATATAATATGTCTATAATATAAAGAGATAAGATAGAAGATAAAAATCTAGATAAGATTTAAGGTATGAGATATACTCGGCAATACAATATATAGCAGATAATAAAATATATAAGAAACAAGACAATAAATAATAAACTAAAGAATAAATAGAATATAAACTGGATAAATCGATGTATTAGAGAGAATATAAAAGATAATAAAATATAATAAAAAAATAACATACCGAGGAATTCCTGCACATCCCGCTCCCAAAAACTACTTCCCGAAATTCCCCGAGAACCCAAACTCTACCCAGAAATTTCACTTTATCCCAGAAAAAAAACCCCAAACAATAACAGGTATAATAAAACCAAATAGAAACTTCACTGAGGTTTAAACTCCTCCTTTAGTTTGGGTTTTTTCCCCCTGTAGGAGATTTTCGGGCCTCGCGGAGCCCCAGAACCCCCGGCCACGAGCGCAGTTTTCACCTACCAGCCCGCAAAGCTGAAAATAAACAATTTTTAGCTCAGCAAACTCTTCCCAAATCTCTGCGATTTGCACCCAAACTCCGCCGTCTTCCCTCTGCTCCTGTGGCTCCAAAGGCGGCAGTTCCAGCGCCGAAAGTTTTCCCCCAAATTGCTCTTTTTTTTTTTGGCCGCATTTCGCATTTCTTTGCGAGTTTCTCTTTCTTCTAATTTCTTTTTTTTTTTCCCTTTTTTTTTTTTTTTAAGCTGGGATTTCTTCCGGGGGCAGCGGGAGCGGGACCCCCCTCACCGCCCACTCCTTGCGCTCTAAAAATACAGATAACAACAAGAAATTATTAAAAATCCCCCCCAGCGCTGCCCCCTCCGCGTGTCCCCCCACCCCGAGCCCTCCCCCTGCCCTTCCCCATCCTCATCCCGCGTGGAAAGAACCCCCAAATCCACCGGGAATTCTCTTCCCCATCCTCATCCCGCGTGGAAAGAACCCCCAAATCCACCGGGAATTCTCTTCCCCATCCTCATCCCGCGTGGAAAGAACCCCCAAATCCACCGGGAATTCTCTTCCCCATCCTCATCCCGCGTGGAAAGAACCCCCCAAATCCACCGGGAATTCTCTTCCCCATCCTCATCCCGCGTGGAAAGAACCCCCAAATCCACCGGGAATTCTCTTCCCCATCCTCATCCCGCGTGGAAAGAACCCCCAAATCCACCGGGAATTCTCTTCCCCACCCTCATCCTGCGTGGAAAGAACCCCCAAATCCACCGGGAATTCTCTTCCCCACCCTCCTCACCCAGCGCAGAAAATCTAAAAAAAAAACCAAAAAAACAAGAAAAAATTCAACCCGCGCGAGTTTTGCGCCTCGTGGGTGTTTTCAGGCTCCTCCAGGTGCAGGCGGGGAGCGGACTGGGGGGTTTGGGGCTTTTTTTCCGCCTTGTTTACAGCTCCAGAAGGCAAAGGAGCCATAAATCTTGGGGCACCCCCAGCCAGGGCCATTTGTATGCAGCGCTCGGAGCCGCTCCCGCCGCAGCCCATTAAGCGAGAGCGGCAGGGCCGGAGCTTCCGGTGCGCATTAACTTCCCGTTAAATTCTGCGGGAAAAGGGCACTGGAATTACCATAAACTGGATCCATCATATTGTTTGTCAGCTCGGATTAGCCCCGGGAAAAGGGGATGCGGGTGGGGGGACGCTCCCCGCCAGCCTCCCGTGTGCGCCCAGGCAGGGCTTTCATTTTAATTTTAATTTTTTCTGGGTTTTTTTCCCCCCCCGCCCACGTGCCCGAAGGATGTGCAGGATGAGGAGGTTTTGTGGAGGGGTTAAATAAAAATGACCCTGAGAGTGGAGAGGGGAATGGGGTGTTGGGGTGGGCCATGGGCAGGTACAGGCAGCCCTAGGGATGTGTCCTGTTCCTGGGGCTGTGTCCTGTCCCTGTGGCTTTGTCCTGTCCCTGGCAGTGAGTCCTGCCCGGTGGCTTTGTGCTGTCCCTATGGATGTGTCCTGTCCCTGGCAATGTGTCCTGACCCTCTGGATGTGTCCTGTCCCTCTGGATGTGTCCTGTCCCTATGGATGTGTCCTGTCCCTGGCAATGTGTCCTGTCCCTGGCGATGTGTCCTGACCCTTGGGATGTGTCCTGACCCTTGCGATGTGTCCTGACCCTTGGGATATGTCCTGTCCCTGTGGCTTTGTCCTGTCCCTGGCAATGTGTCCTGTCCCTGGCGATGTGTCCTGACGCTTGGGATGTGTCCTGACGCTTGGGATGTGTCCTGTCCCTATGGATGTGTCCTGTCCCTGGCAATGTGTCCTGTCCCTTGGGATGTGTCCTGACGCTTGGGATGTGTCCTGTCCCTCTGGATGTGTCCTGTCCCTATGGATGTGTCCTGTCCCTCTGGATGTGTCCTGTCCCTTGCAATGTGTCCTGTCCCTCTGGATGTGTCCTGTCCCTATGGATGTATTCATCCCTATGGATGTGTTCTGTCCCTTGCAATGTGTCCTGTTCCTATGGATGTGTCCTGTCCCCCTGGGTGTATCCATCTCCTCTGGATGTGTCCTGTCTCTCTGGGTGTATCCATCCCCTCTGGATGTGTCCTGTCCCCCTGGGTGTATCCATCTCCTCTGGATGTGTCCTGTCTCTCTGGGTGTATCCATCCCCTCTGGATGTGTCCTGTCCCCCTGGGTGTATCCACCCCCTCTGGGTGTATCCATCCCCTCTGGATGGCTCCTGCCCCTCTGGATGTGTCCAGCCCATATGGATGCAGTGCACACTCTCCACTCTTTCTTAATAGGCTTTTTATATATATTTTTCCCTCGCTCCCATTTTCTCTCTCCCATTAGCGGATCGATGGCTCCTCTCCCTCCCCCAGATCCATTACGGCAGCTATTTCCTTTCACTAATCAATGCTTTTTCTCCTCTATCTCCCCTTCCACCCTTTTCCTTCCTCCTCCCTCTGCAGTCTCCTCATCTTCACGCTCTTTTCCTTCACTGCCCCCTCCTCCTTTGCTGCTCAGCACCCCAAAAACCCCCAATCCTTCGATGGGGATAAAGACCCTTCATTCCACCCTAGGAAGGCACCAACATCCCGCTCCCTCCTCATCCTCACGCCCCTACGCTCTGGCAGCGCGGAGATAATGCGAATTTTTCAGATTTTTTTTTTTTTGCTTTAATATATTTTATTTTTTGGCCATTTCCCCCCTCTCCTTCTCTTCCTCCTTCGCCCGTGAAAGCGTTAAAGGCAGGAGCGCGGCACCCGCATCCAGCAGCAGCTTTTGTAGGGCTGATTTATGACTTCAATCTTGGTTCACCCAGAGTTCACGGGGATTTGCTGTTCCTGAGGGCTAAAAGATGGTCTCACTTGACAAGTGTGACTATTGGAAATGCCTCTCCCGCTCCCTCGCGCTCTCAACCGCTGCCTTTCCAGAGAGTAAAAGGTTTTCTAATTGAGAATGAGATTCGGGGGCTGCCCCCCTCCTCCCCTCTTTCCCTGCTTCGTTTTCAAGCCTCAGGTATCGACTGGAGGTGAAAAGGGGGAGCCGGAGGGGCTCAGCCCCCCAAAAATCCGCTGCTTTCCCCCGATGGGGAGACGGTCAGCGGCGGCTCCAGGGACGCGCCGGTCCCTCCCCAGCTCGAATTCCCCAGAGAAACACAAACAATCCCCCCCAGCTCGCCGCCCCCCAGATTCCTTTCCAGCCACCGCGGGTTTTAAACAAGTAAAATAGTTTATGGAAGGCATCGAGGTCTTAAACTCCCGCAGAAACATCGCCCATAAATTACCCGACGTGACTCGCTTCTCAAAGCTCCCGGCCCCGCATCTCCCACCGCCTCCTCCCGCTCCCCCCCCGCCGCCCCCTTCGCCCTTCCTCCCCCTCCCAGCGCCCTCCTCATCCTCCTCCCGCACCCCAAATCTCGGAGCTTGATTTTTTTTCTCCTGCGCTCAACGCACGGAGCATCCGCCCGCCCTCGGCTGTGAAATAACCCTTGTGGGAATGTTAATGAGATGCAAATTCGAGCGGCGGCTCATCGCTTTCTGGGCCAGCGCCCGCGCGCGTGTGTGTGCTGCGTGCTGTACACACGTGTGTGCTGTACACACGTGTGTGTGTGCTGGGTGTGTGTGCTGGGTGTGTGTGTTCATACGTGTGTGCTGTACACACGTGTGCGTGTGCTGGGTGTGTGTGCTGGGTGTGTGTGTTCATACGTGTGTGCTGTACACACGTGTGCGTGTGCTGGGTGTGTGTGCTGGGTGTGTGTTCATACGTGTGTGCTGTACACACGTGTGCGTGTGCTGGGTGTGTGTGCTGGGTGTGTGTGCTGGGTGTGTGTGTTCATACGTGTGTGCTGTACACACGTGTGCGTGTGTGTGCTGGGTGTGTGTGTTCATACGTGTGTGTGTGCTGTACACACGTGTGTGTGTGTGCTGGGTGCGTGTGTTCATACGTGTGTGTGTGCTCTACACACACGTGTGTGTGTGTGTTCATACGTGTGTGTGCTGTACACACGTGTGTGTGTGCTGGGCACGTGTGTTCATACATGTGTGTGTGTGCTGTACACACGTGTGTGTGTGTTGGGTGTGTGTTCATAAGTGTGTGTGCTGTACACACGTGTGTGTGTGTGTGTGTTGGGTGTGTGTTCATACGTGTGTGTGTGTGCTGTACACACGTGTGTGTGTGTGTGTGTTGGGTGTGTGTTGGGTGTGTGTTCATATGTGTGTGTGCTGTACACACGTGTGTGTGTGTGTGTGTTGGGTGTGTGTTCATACGTGTGTGTGTGTGCTGTACACACGTGTGTGTGTGTGTGTGTTGGGTGTGTGTTGGGTGTGTGTTCATATGTGTGTGTGCTGTACACACGTGTGTGTGTGCTGGGTGTGTGTTCACACGTGTGTGTGCTTGATGCGTGTGTTCATATATGTGTGTGCGTGTGTGCTCTGTGTGTGTGTGTGCGTGCCTGTGTGCCTGTGTGTGTGTGTGCACGTGCCTAATTAGCGCTCCGAGGTAACGAAGCAGCAGAACCGTGCAGGGTGTGGCCCCGCTCCTGCCTGGGCACCTCGTGCCCCGCACAGCTGGATCTGCCCCAGCCTCTGCCTATTCGTGTTTCTGTAGGTACCTGTAGGGTTGTCTGTAGCCCTGGGGCTCGCCAAAGGTACCCGGGGGTGTCCTGTGAGTGCTCAAAGCCCCCCCAGTGGGTGCTCAAAGCCCCCCCAGTGGGTGCCGCGGCCCCGTGTTGTGCTGTTGGCCTCTCCCTGCTGTAACACAAGGATGGGCTTTATGTGTGAGGTGGTGTCAGAGTGTTCTGATACACGTCAGGTTTGGGCAGAGCTCTGGAGGGGGAATTGGGTGAGAGCTTCGGGTGGGGTTGTAGGAACGTGGTGTGGGGCTGTTTGTCCCCATTTCCTCGTGTCTGTGGGGCTGTATCTCCATTTCCACGTGTCTGTGGGGCTGTAGGTTCCTGTTTCCATATGTCTGCAAATTCTATACATCCTCCTTTCCATGTCCCTGGAGTTCTCTATGGCCCCTTTTCCCCGTGTCTGTGGGGCTGTATCCCCATTTCCACGTGTTCCTGGAGCTGTGCATGTTGATTTTCACAGGTCTGAAGTTCCATACGCCCCCCTTTCCATGTCCCTGTCATTCTGCATGTCCCTGTTTCCATGTCTGCAGTTCCATAGGTCCCCCTTCCCGTGTCTCTGCAGTTCCACGGTCCCTGTTTCCATCCATGGATCTCTTTTCCCTGGCAAGCCTGGCCGTGCACTGGGGCTCGGGGGGTCCCTCAGCTGTGCCAGCTCAGGGGGCTGTGACCCCCCAAAGGCACCCGCAGGAGGGTCCCCAACTCTCCCCCTCAGGGGGGAAGGACCCCCCCAAAGGGAAATGTCGGGGCAGAGCAGGGGGTGCCCCGCAGAGACCCCCACACACACTCACAGCTTCCTCTGCCTCTTTCCCCCCACCCCGGGGTGGCTCAAGGTGACTCTTCCTCTTCCAGTTTGAGGGTTTCTTCTCCCAAAATCTGGTGGGCAGGAACACATCCCGATGGACACCTCGGGATAAGCTGCATCCCGACCCCTCCTGCTGTTCCGCGTTTCCCAGAGCTCTTCTCCCTTCCTTTCGGGAGCTCTGGGAATGTGGCACCGCTTTCCCAGCAGAGCCGCAGCTCCCAAGGACGCCTGGACCGGGAGAGAATCTCCGGCCGAGCGGCGCCTCCAGACCCCTCCCAAACCCCACCAGCCCCTGCCACCCACCTTTACCAAAACCTGCAATTACTGCTTCCATTCCAGTGCCTCACGCGGCTTTTTTACCCTCAATTAATTTCCTTAAAATGCCGATTCTTGTGGAAATGAGCTTTAGTCCCGCTCCCGCTGCAATTCCTCCGTCGCGACCTGGGCTGTGACAGACGTTGTGTTTTGCTGTCACTTGGGTTCCCTCCGTGTCCACGACGGAACGGGGGGACAGAGAGAGGGGATGTGGCTGGAAAGGATGTCAAAAGGAAGGAAGGAAAGATGGGAGGTGAGAGACACAGCCCTGGTCGGGATTTGGGATCCCTCAGGACCCTCCAGCCCTGCGTGGTCCCCAGGACTGAACCACAATCCCCGTGCCCGCGATGGGAGGGGTTGCGAGGATTTGGGAAGGCCGCGGGAATCGGGTGGGGAAAATTCCTCTCGATCTCTCATTAAAAACCTCCAGCGAGGGGTTTTCCTGCATTCATCCCTCTGCTCCGGCCGCTCTTGCTCCCTGAGGAGAAAACCAGGGAGAGACGCGGCCCAGAGGGTGTTGATGCCGCTCCCCACCTCTCTCCATCCCTTTGGGAGCGGTTTTGGGGTTCCCATCCCCGGCAGCGCCCCCCGGTCCTGCCCCGAGGATGGAGAATCGCGGCGAGGAGAGGCTGGAGGTGAAGGAAGCGAAACCTGCGGGATTTCGGTGTGTTCCAAACACGCTCCATCGGCTCTCAGGGCTTTTGTTCCGGACTGGGGGGGTCCCCTCGTACCAGTCCCCCCAAAACCCACCGTGCCCCAGCCCTGCCAGCACCTCCCCTTCTTCCTCCCCGGGGTTATTGTTTTCTAAGCAAATAGAGATGTAAATCCGCGGCTGCTCCCGAGCGGCTTCTCCCTGCAATTCTCGCAGCCATTTACACGTCCTCGTCGCACTTATTTATTTTTTATTAAAATAGTTTAAGCCCTCCCACTCCCCCCAAACCGGTCAGGAAAAAAAGCAACAACCCCAAGGCCCAGGGCGAGGAGGAGCGGACCCCTCGGGCTGCCGCCAGTAACGTGTGTTTTCTTTTTTGCAGGAGGCTTCAGGGCGAACACTGCGCTCTTGTTCTTCGGATCACTTTGCCATCTTGTGGCTCGGGGGAAGGAGGGGCCTCACCCTGCGCTCACCCCCATTAATCACCCCGACAGCCCTCGCTTGCCGAGGCCTCTCACCCTTTTCATCTCCCGCTTTGGGAGCAGCCGCGCAGCGCTGCCCGCTCAGGCCCCGCACAATGATGTCGCCGCTGTCGCCGCTGTCGCCGCCGCCGGGGCATCCCCTCCCCTCCCCTGCCCTCCCCTCCGCGGCGTCCCCTTCCCGGCACTCGGGTGGGGACCCTTCCCCCGTGCCAGGGATGCTGAGCCGACCCCCCCCCCGAGCTGTTTTATTACCCCTTCAAAACGAGTCAATCTATTGCAATCAGCTAATTAGTGTTTGGGGGGGACCTGAACCGCGAGGTGCGTTTGGAGGGACCCGCCATAAACAAAACCAAACAGGGAGGGGGGAAATGAGGAGAAAAAGCACAAATTTGCTCTGGTTGCGTTTTATCTCTCCCCTTTGGCGGCACGAACGGGATCGTTGGGGGGTTCTGGGTGCCCCAGTTGGGCAATTACACCCTCACCAGTGTGCCCAGAGCAGTGCAAGGTGGTTTGGCCCCAGAGCAGGAGGATTTTCCACCATAATTTGCTTTTAAACCCCTGCCCTGGTGCGGCAAGAGCTGCCCGGGCCGGAGCATCCCAACTCAGCGGCTCCAAATCCCGACAGCTGCTGGAAAATGGCTGCTGGGAGCGAATTCCAGCTCCATCCCGGGAATTAAATCACAGCTCGGCGCTAACTCGATTGCACCTCGTACGGCGGAAAGGTCAAAGGGACTCGCGTTCGTTCCTCAGAGCTGAGTGACAGCAACGAACCCTCCGGGGCGGCCTCTCTGAAGAGCCTGAGGAGAGGGAGGGTCTGCAGGGCATCATCTCAGTCCCAGCCCTACCACGGCCCTGGATTTGCCCCTTCCCTGGGCTGGATTTGCACCCTCGTGCCCAGCAGTGCAAATCCTGTGGCCACGGGAAGGGGCAGAAACACGGGAAGGGGCACACGTGTCCTTGGGGACAGGGACAGGGCAAAGGCCACGTGGCTTTGTGTGGATTGAGCAGGGCCAGGGGGTGCAGGAGTGTCCACCCCGAATCATCCCCCCCATCTCCTCTCCCAACCGCCCCCAAAGGCACCCAAAGGTGCGTGGGGTCACATCAGGGTGGGGCGGGATGGACCCCAATTTCCCCTTCCAGAGGGTGACTGAAACTGCCGGGGGGTGTCCAAAGCACATCCCCATTTCCAGCCCATGGAATATCCGTGGCGTGTTGTCCAAAATCCAGGAAAATGGCCCAAACACGTCCCCAGGTGTGAGGACCCGCATGGCCAGGGATGAACACACAGATGAGGGGCAGCTCCCCCGAGTTCACGTTTCCCTTCCTTATTAATTCAACTGGAAACACCTCAGGGAGAGTCTCGGCGCTGGGAATTCGGGAATCTCCGCGCTCCAACCCCCTCGTTCCTCTGTGCCGTCACACTCCATCCCTTTACCTGCCTTTCCCGACTCTGCCGCTCCAGCGAGCGAACAATGGGCTGTAAATAAACAACCCTGCGATTTTTAATTTTTTTTTTTTGCCCGTTTTTTTCTGGGCGCCGCATTAGCATTCGAGGCGCGGGGAGCGCGGCGTGACCTCTCCTTGCACCCGCACCGGGCGGAGCTGGCGCGGCGGCTGCGCCGGGGCTCGCCAGGCACATTCTAATTCGGCGATTACTGTCACAGGCTCGTTTGTCACCAGCTCCGGGGAGACTCGGCGGACGTCAGCCCCGCGATGCTCCTTATTGCTGCCTTAATCTTTACAGATTGAATTAAGATTGGGGCGACTTTATCAGCGGATGGAGCGGGGTGAAGGGTTACGAGCGGGTTCCATTTGTTCGCCGGCGCAGGGACGGAGGTTCCCACCCCTTGAAGAAAATCAAAATAACCCCCTCCCTAAAAGACGCCCAGCGACCCCCAAACTCCACCTATTACCCTGTAATCAAATCGCCTTTGAGATGCTCTTCGGAAGAAAGCAAGATGGATGGGGCAGCCTTTCCCCCAGCCCGCCGAGCAGGGGCGATTGCCCTCCATCCCGATATTAATTCTCCGATTAAATTAAATAACGCGAAGGGTTGTGCTGCTTTCATTAAGCGTCGTGGGCGAACGAGCTCCCTGCAGCCTCCCGTCCTCCGTGTGCTAATTAGCAACAGGCAGGAGCCACCCCCCCCCCCCCCCTCCCCTTTTTCCTTGATTATTAATCGTAAATAGACTTCGGGGGGCTTGAGATGGGGACGTGGGTGCACCCACTGCCAGCCCCTGCCCTGGGCTGGGACAGCCCTGCTGAGGAGTCAGGGAGGAAGAGGAGGGTGGGGGTCATCCCCTCCTCCTGCTCTTGAGGGGGGAAATAATCAGCATCCTGAGGAGATGAATGTGTCCTGCTGACGGGGTCGGGATTGCAATAACCCCCGCTTGGGGTAGAATCTCCTGATAAATCCCGGGTTGTGTCGCGGCCAGAGGGATGTTTTGGGATGCTGATGTAAAAAAAAAAAGTGGGAAATTTGATCCTGGCCTTGGCGGAGAAGGTTAATTCTCTTTGGGATATCAGTCCCTCGTCGTGGCTGGTCCAGGCTCCCTCTGGAGTCAGTGGAGAGAATCGGCACAAATCGGGTGATTACAGGAAAACAACCCCAAACAATCCAATCCCTCCGTGTTCGGGGACTTGGCCTAACTCTGTGCTAAGTCAAGCTGGAAGGGAAAGGCAAGGCTTAACCACAAGGGGAGGATTATCCCCACCATCCCCGTCCCTGCCCCTAAATCCCAACTGGGAGGGAGTGGCCCTGTCGGGCTCCATCCTTGGGAACCGCTGGTTGTTCCTCATCCCTCCACCTTTGCCGGGAAGAGACTCATTCAAACTCTGGAGCTCAGAGCCGAAACTCCTTCCTGAAAATCCTCCCTCAAACCCCTCCTTGCTGCTCGTTACCTTAATTAGTTTTGCTCACTGCATTTTCAAGCCCCCAGCGGCTCCTTCGAGGGCTGGGAGGGCTCAAGGATTATTGAGTTTCACGCTGAACTTCACGTGAAATGTGCTGGGGTTTAGGAGAGCTCAAGTATTTTCCACCCTTTTTCTCACCCTGGCAACTCCGGAGTTTTGGTTACATCACCACAGGGAGCATCTTCCTCCTGCTGATTTACCCCTCACGCCCCATTTTGGCTCATTTTTTTTAAAGCCTCCTGGCTTTGCGCATCAGCACCGGGGCTTTGCCGGAATATTTGGGATGCTCCCGCAGTATTCCCGGCTTTTCCCTTCAAACGACTCAATTTCCCTTGAAAATCCCTAATAAAAAGACAGGAAGAGGCATTTTCACCCCCAATTTGCTACGAAAACATCCCTGAGCTGGGGGATTTCAGCTCATTCCAAGGTTTAAGAATAGAACCTGCTTCGAGCTCGGCTCTTTGGGTTTAAAAGCCTGGACTTTGGCACTCAGCCCTTGCCTTTAATGGTCCTCAGCGCCTCGGGCTGACCTTTATTTTGCAAGGAGATGCTTCACGGCTCCGGGGGAGCTCCTCGGAGCCGCCTGGTCGGGGCTCTCGGCTCCCCGGGAAGATTCATGAGATCCATAAAACCTTCAGCTTTCTTTTCTAAACAAGGCTGTTGCTGGTCGCTCGCGGGGGAGAAGCTGCAGGAAGGGAGGGAGGGATGGAGGGAGCAGGAGGTGCATTTTTTCCGAGATGTTGAGTTGATTTTGTTGCTGTAAATAAAGGCCGTGGGTCAGGGGCAGAGGCTCAGCCACCCCCTGCCTGTGCCAGCAGCTCGTCACCCACGTGGGGACACGGAGGTGGCCTTGGAGAAGGTTCTGGGAGGGGAAACTCTGACCCTCCACCCCCTGTCCATCCACAGGGATGAGGTGGCCTTGGAGAAGGTTCTGGGAGGGAAAGCTCTGCCCTGACACCTCCTGGTTGTCCACAGGGATGAGGTGGCCTTGGAGGAGGTTCTGGTAGAGGATGCTCTGCCTCTCCATCCCCTGCCCATCCCACAGGGATTAGGTGGCCTTGGAGAAGGTTCTGGCAGAGGATGCTCTGCCTCTCCATCCCCTGCCCATCCCACAGGGATTAGGTGACCTTGGAGAAGGTTCTGGGAGGGGAAACTCTGCCCTGACACCTCCTGGTTGTCCACAGGGATGAGGTGGCCTTGGAGGAGGTTCTGGGAGGGGAAACTCTGACCCTCCACCCCCTGTCCATCCACAGGGATGAGGTGGCCTTGGAGAAGGTTCTGGGAGGGAAAGCTCTGCCCTGACACCTCCTGGTTGTCCACAGGGATGAGATGGCCTTGGAGAAGGTTCTGGGAGGGAAAGCTCTGCCCCTGACACCTCCTGCCCATCCACAGGGATGAGGTGACCCTGGAGAAGGTTCTGGGAGGGAAAGCTCTGCCCTGACACCTCCTGGTTGTCCACAGGGATGAGATGGCCTTGGAGGAGGTTCTGGTAGAGGATGCTCTGCCTCTCCATCCCCTGCCCATCCCACAGGGATTAGGTGGCCTTGGAGAAGGTTCTGGCAGAGGATGCTCTGCCTCTCCATCCCCTGCCCATCCCACAGGGATTAGGTGGCCTTGGAGAAGGTTCTGGCAGAGGATGCTCTGCCTCTCCATCCCCTGCCCATCCCACAGGGATTAGGTGACCTTGGAGAAGGTTCTGGGAGGGGAAACTCTGCCCTGGCACCTCCTGGTTGTCCACAGGGATGAGGTGGCCTTGGAGAAGGTTCTGGGAGGGGAAGCTCTGCCCTGACACCTCCTGCCCATCCACAGGGATGAGGTGACCCTGTAGAAGGTTCTGGGAGGGGAAACTCTGACTCTCCACCCCCTGACCATCCCACAGGGATTAGGTGGCCTTGGAGAAGGTTCTGGGAGGGAAAGCTCTGCCCTGGCACCTCCTGATTGTCCACAGGGATGAGGTGACCCTGGAGAAGGTTCTGGCAGGGGAAGCTCTGCCCCTGCTCCTCCTGCCCATCCACAGGGATGAGGTTCCATAGGATGAGTCCCAGAGCGTGGTTGTCCTTCACGTTCACCTTCCCAAGAGATGGATCTCCTTTTCCTCACCATGGAAGTCAAGTGGGAGATGTGGGACATCTCCCAGGGATTATTTCCACATGGAAAACAACCAGCCTGAGGGTGGGATGGGATTCCCCCCAGCGCTCTGCCCTGCGAGGGGCTGTCCCTCCTCTTCCCAACTGCAGCGGGGGAGGAGGGAGCGCTGGGAAGGGAGGAGCTGCATCCCGTAAGCTGCATTTCAAGGCAGGGAACTGGCCCTGCCCGGGGAGAGGCTCCTCAGGAGGGGCCGAGCTGAGAAACTCATCTTTGCTAATGAACCCGAGGGCGTCTCCGGTAAGAGGAGCCGAATCCCGCCCGGAACGCCGCGGGGGAAGGGCAGTAAATCACCTGCCAGTGACGGGGCAGCACTTCCATTTGCACCAAAGTGCACTTTGCATGCATTTTGCATGCTCTTTAAATGCACTTTAAATTAATGTGCCTTAAACTCGAAGCCTCAGTTAATTAAGATTCGCCTACCTGAGCCTTCCCTCGCAGGCACATTCCCCTTGCACAGCCCAACCCAACGCCCTCTGGAGCTGCAGAAGGACCTCCAGGTTGGCTTCACCTCGTGTCCCATCATCAAAAACACAGAGTTGGGTCCAAGTTCCTCCTTTTATCCCTGGGAATACACCCAGGAACCCACACCAGGGGAGGGGCAGGATGGGAGAGATGACCCACATCTCCTGCTCCATCTTCCTCCACTGGCCATGGAAGGAGCTGAGAAAACCTTCCCAGGCCAACATTTCACACTTAAATCAGCTGAGCTTTATGAAAGGAACTCTCCAACCGTCTCCAGGCCCTCCTTTGCTCCAAGGAGTGAAATGGAGCCTTGTGAGGCTCTGCAGGAGATCAGGGGGATGGAGAAGTTCCAGCAAACCCCCTGATGGGATGAGGATTTGCTGAGGTCATTTTTATCCAAGAAAGGAGAAGAACACCCAATCCTTTTACCCTGTAGCCAAGGCCACAGGATGCAAACTGTCCTTGCTGGCCCTGCTCTCATCTTGGGTTGGGAAAGGGTGATTTGATGACATGAATCACTCCTGTGGGGTTTGGGTAATGTTGATAATGTAAGAGCTGTGCCTAAATGAGGAGATTCACACCCAAACTCCTCCAGAGTCAACACAGAGAGACCAAACCCCTCAGGCCTTGAGGAAGGGGGAAAATCCAGGTGCTCACTGCAAACCCACCAGGATTGTCCCCAAAATAGGCCCAAAATGACTGGACAAAGATCACTCAGCTCAACCCAGTGCTGGTTGGTTGGCCAAGCAGGACAACTCCTGCCCTTCAACAAGGTGGCCCCATCCCAGGCTCAGCATCCCCTGGAAGGATGGGAGGGCTCAGATCTTGGAGCAGCTCCATCAGGGAGGAGCTGGGAGGCTGTAAATCCTCACTGAGCAGTGTTGGCAGAGCCCAACAGATCTGCAAGGGCACATCCATCAGCATTAATCCAAATCAACCCCTAAAGTGAATTAACTGGAGCACATGGAGCCCTTTTTCTGGACACTTATTCAGAATTACAGTTGGTTTAATTCAGTTTAGTTTAATTCACGGAGCTAAACCGAGTTAAGCCCAACTGCCTTTGGAAGGGGAAGGTCCAAACGTGGGTTCAACACAATTTAATCCATCCTGCTCTAAATTCACACCCTCAGCTGATGTGTTTGCCCCCAGGGAGGCAGCTTGGCAGGGAACCTGGAGGGAACAGTTGTGGGTCTGGGTGTAGTTTGGGCTTGGCTGAGGCTGCTCTGGGCAAGTCGGACTCACAGAGTCTGAGCTGGAAGGGACCCCCAAAGATCATCCAGTTCTTGCACAGGACCATGCCCAGAGTGCCACCCTGTGCCCCAGGGCATCATCCAAACCCTCCTGGAGCTGTGACAGCCTCGGGGCTGTGCCCACTGCCCTGGGGAGCCTGGTCAGTGCCCACCACCCTCTGGGGGAAGGACCTTTCCCTGAGATCCAACCTGACCCTGCCCTGGCACAGCTCCAGCCATTCCCTGTGCCCTGTCCCTGCCCTGACACAGCTCCAGCCATTCCCTGTGCCCTGGCACAGCTCCAGCCATTCCCTGTGCCCTGCCCCTGCCCTGGCACAGCTCCAGCCATTCCCTGTGCCCTGTCCCTGCCCTGGCACAGCCCCAGCCCTTCCCTGGGTGCTGTCCCTGCCCTGGCACAGCTCCAGCCATTCCCTGTGCCCTGTCCCTGCCCTGGCACAGCTCCAGCCATTCCCTGGGTGCTGTCCCTGCCCTGGCACAGCTCCAGCCATTCCCTGGGTGCTGTCCCTGGTGCCCACAGAGCAGAGATGTCAGTGATGTTGCTGCTCTCCAGGCAGAGCAACCTGGACAATCCCTTCTCAGAGCATCCCTTTGTCTCTGGTGGAACTGAGACCAACACACACTCCCTGCATGGAGGGAAGAGGGTCCTGTGGGTGGGAAATGGGATTCTGAGGGGCCTTTGGTCTGTCAGAGAGAGGCAAACTGGAAAGCAAATCCCCTGGGGAGAGGTTTGGAGGGGTTGGGTTGGTGGGACACCCACCCCTGGGCAGGGCAGAGCAGAGGAGGCAGCAGCCCTGGAGGGGTCCAAGGTATCTGCCCCCTCTCTGCTGGCACTGACCAACCCCCAGGGCCTTTCCAGAGGTCACACCCTGATTTCCTCAGGTTTCCTCAGCAGCCACCTGGTCCCGGTACCCCCAGGGACCCCCAGACATCCCACCAGGGCCATCACACGCTGGGTCGGGCTGGAGGGACAGGACTTTCCCAGTCTGGGTGACTCCTGCAGCCACCAAAACGTGGCCAAGGTGGGGGAATTTGGCCCACAGGAGGCCAGAGGCAGGATGGGACCCTGCAGGCCCCCAAGGAATGGGATCTGCTGCAGAGATCACGCTGGAATTCGGCTGTAAATGACCCATCAGGCCTGGCAGCAGGAGGGGAAATGCCTCCACCGAGGCTTTGAGGAGGTTTCTTGTCTTCTCCTTATTAATCACAGCAAAGAAAGCAGGTCCCTTCCCCTCCCATAAATCTTGTTGTGGCATCAGCCCCGTTTGCCCAACCCTGGGCTCACAGGCAGCCCCAGTGCTGCTCCCACCATGGGCAAACTGGGCAGGAGAAGGCTCTGGCAGTCCCAGTTCTGCTCCCATGATGGGCAAACTGGGCAGGAGAAGGCTCTGCCAGCCCCAGTTCTGCTCCCACCATGGGCAAACTGGGCAGGAGAAGGCTCTGGCAGTCCCAGTTCTGCTCCCATGATGGGCAAACTGGGCAGGAGAAGGTTCTGCCAGCCCCAGTTCTGCTCCCATGATGGGCAAACTGGGCAGGAGAAGGCTCTGGCAGTCCCAGTTCTGCTCCCATGATGGGCAAACTGGGCAGGAGAAGGTTCTGCCAGCCCCAGTTCTGCTCCCATGATGGGCAAACTGGGCAGGAGAAGGCTCTGGCAGTCCCAGTTCTGCTCCCACCATGGGCAAAGGGGGCAGGAGAAGGCTCTGGCAGTCCCAGTTCTGCTCCCATGATGGGCAAACTGGGCAGGAGAAGCCTCTGGCAGCCCCAGTTCTGCTCCCATGATGGGCAAACTGGGCAGGAGAAGGTTCTGCCAGCCCCAGTTCTGCTCCCATGATGGGCAAACTGGGCAGGAGAAGGCTCTGCCAGCCCCAGTTCTGCTCCCATGATGGGCAAACTGGGCAGGAGAAGCCTCTGGCAGCCCCAGTTCTGCTCCCATGATGGGCAAACTGGGCAGGAGAAGGCTCTGCCAGCCCCAGTTCTGCTCCCACCATGGGCAAACTGGGCAGGAGAAGGTTCTGCCAGCCCCAGTTCTGCTCCCACCATGGGCAAACTGGGCAGGAGAAGCCTCTGGCAGCCCCAGTTCTGCTCCCATGATGGGCAAACTGGGCAGGAGAAGCCTCTGCCAGCCCCAGTTCTGCTCCCATGATGGGCAAACTGGGCAGGAGAAGCCTCTGGCAGCTCCAGGATCCTGTGGGGGTTGAGCAGTGCTTAAAGTTAAGCAAACGTTTCCCTGCTCTGCTGAGCCCAGACATTTAAAGCCTGAGGTTTGCTTTAAATTCCTGGGATGAATTTCCAGCCGTCTCTGGAGGGTCTTTGCCTCTTCCATTTTAGAGCAAGTTTTGCTGTAGATGAGAAGAGGAGAAACTTTATCTTTCCAGGGGAAATTGAGGCTCCTCTCCTGCATCTAAAGCAGGACTTGGGGGCCTTTATCACAAAGAAGCCTCAAAATACTGAACTTGAGGGAATTATGAATGTTTTAATATTCACCTAAAAGCTAATTATGTCTTCACTAATTTGGACTGACCATCACCAGGTGCTCTGATGTTTTGGGGTGTGGGTGGGATGGTCCTGGGGCTGCTCCAGTTTCTCTGCTGCAGAGCTCAGAGGAAGGAAAAAAACCAGCAACCCCCCCACTCTTTTTGGTGACTTTCTGTGTTATAAGGAGGGGACTTTGCTGTGAGAACAACCCGAGGGGTTGGGATCTGTCCTGGGGGCAGGGCAGGGTTGGGGCCAGGCTGAAGTGGGGGCTCCTTCCCTTTGTCCTTAGTCCAACCACCACCTGGAGGTCCTTTTGGCTGCCAAAAGGTGGAATCAGCCACTCCCAGACCCCAAAGGCAGCAGAGGGAGTTTGGCACCTGCAGAGCCCAAGACCTTCCACCAGGGAACGGTGTCTGAGCCCTTGGAAGCTGAACTTCAGCTGGAGCCTTCTCACCTCCCTGGGACTGTGCAGGCGCCACCAGCTGCTCTCAGCTGGTCCCCAAACCTGCCTTGGTGGCCAAGGAGGAGACCTGGGAGCCTCCCCTGGGGTGGGGGCTCATCCTTGGGGTGTCATTGGAATGTTCCTTCCCAGCAGCAGCATCTCCCTTGTGAAGTCCAAGCCCCACCAGCCAAAGAGAGTTGACCAAACTCCACCCAACCCCAGCTTGTTTTCCCCCAGAATGGCCAAGCCAAGGACCAGGGTGGTCCCACCCCAGCAAGGGCTTGAGCAGACCCTCTTTGTGTCCCCCCTGAATGAGGCAGGACCAGCAATGTGGGGCCAGGGATGACCCCTTGGCTGAGGACTGGACTTTGGAGGAGGTTTGGAGATGTCCACACTCATCCTGGAGGTCCCCCAAGGCTCATCCCCTCCTTTCCACAGGACATTTCACATTCCAGAACTCCCTCCAACCACGATAACCCGGAGCCTCAGTGGAAATCCTGGCTGAGTTCAGGATTCCAGGGAAAAAAGGAGGGGAAAAGTCTCAAAGAACCCCAAAAAAAAAAAAAAAAGGAAAAGAAAAGAAAAGAAAAACCCTCCCTGACTTCCAGGGAGAGCAAGAAAGATTGGAAACAAGTAGAGAGCATCATGCAAAGCCTTGGACACCTTTAATTCCATTGGCAAAATTCCAACGTGGGGAGTTGAGCGCCGAAAATTCGCCGGTTAATAAGAGAAGTAAAAAAGTTGTTAATCAGCCACGTGACCCTCTAAAATAAAGGGAATAATTGAAAAGATCTCTAATTTCTCCACGAGATGCCTCCAACGCTCCCTTTATCATGGAGATGGACAGAATATAATTGGTGTGGTGAAAGCCATCCATCTTGGGAAGTGGGTTTTCCGTACAAGATACAACTATTACTGTCAGATTATGACACCATAATATCAAGATCAATGACATTTTAAATGCGCCCCAGTTATGGGCAATTGGTGACAATAAAAACAGTGACAAATTGATGAAACAAGCGCCAAATGATCTGGTGTCTAAAATAAACCATAAATAATCTTCTTTAAAAAAAAAAATTATAAAGAGAGGGAGGGGGAAACCGGAGGGATCTGCTGAACTCGGGGGGGTTTGGGGTGTCTCCAACAGATCCTTTTTGGGCAGGGGTGGGATGAGCTGATTTGCACAATGGAGGGACTTTCTGGGTTGATTTAAGGGTTGTTCTCGTGCAGTTTAATAATGTTCTCGTTAACATAATTGTTGCCATAAAAAAACAAGGATCTCTCCGTGCTCTGGAAGTCGCTCCCAGTGAAGAGTCAACGCTGGGAAGGCTGAGGGCATTTCATGCATATTTTGGCTCCGTTCCCTCCTGCAGTCCATGGCCCTTAAATAAAAGTGAGCTCAGCAGCAGTGGAAGTGTCTGGGTGGTTACGGAGCACTTGGCTGCATTCCTGGGATGGCAGGGACAGGAGGATTTCCTGGGAAAACCAGGGGGAAATCCTGCTTTTTCCCCTCTCCTGGGAGTTCCATCAGACTCCAGACTCCAACTGTTGGCACCTCCCTGGGTGGGGGGAAAAAGAGACCCCTGAGGACAAGCAGGGGAAGGGGGAATAGATCCTGTGGGAATGCACACGATGGGAATGGATCCTGGAGGAGCAAATCCTATAGGAATGGATCACCTAGGAAGAGATCCCATAAGAATGGATCCCAGGGAAGAGCATCCTGGAGGAGCAGCTCCCACTGAAAGGGATCCTTTAGGAACAGATCCAATGGGAATGTGTCCTGTAGGAGCAGATCCCACAGGAATGGATCCTCAGGGAGAAATGGATACCACGGGAAAGGCAGAGGCTTAAATTTAAACCTGGAGGTTTAAAGGGGTTTCCCTTGGCTGGAGGAAAGGCTGGAGATGTTTGGAGCAGGGAAGATTCATCCCCATCCAGGTCATTTGGGATCAAAAGGGAAGGGAAGGGAAGGGAAGGGAAGGGAAGGGAAGGGAAGGGAAGGGAAGGGAAGGGAAGGGAAGGGAAGGGAAGGGAAGGGAAGGGAAGGGAAGGGAAGGGAAGGGAAGGGAAGGGAAGGGAAGGGAAGGGAAGGGAAGGGAAGGGAAGGGAAGGGAAGGGAAGGGAAGGGAAGGGAAGGGAAGGGAAGGGAAGGGAAAGGGAGAATCTTTTAGGTCCTTCCAGCCCAAACCATTCTGTTCTTTTCTGTTCCATGAAATCCCAAGATTCATCCATGGGGATGATGCCTCAGGATGGAACAGGGGAGTGTCCAGGACTGTGAGAGCTGTGGAAGTTTCCCGGGAAACCTCCAAGAACCTTCTCCCCTCACCTCCCACCTCACCCACCGCCTTCCTGGAGGGCCCTGAAGAGCAGCCACTCCCTGTGGGACATCAGGGGGACAGGTGGGAATGGGCTCTGCTGCTCTGGGAAGAGTTTGGCTTAACTCTGTTCAAAGCAGAGCAGATCCAGTGGACAACAAAATAACGACATTAAGCTCTTGGAGAGTGTCCAAAGGAGGGCAGGGAAGGTGGGGAAGGGTCTGGAGGGGCACTGAGGGCACTGAAGGCATTTGGTGTGTGAGGCTGAGGGGAAACCACAGTGCAGGGAGGGGCAGAGGAGGGGCTGGCACTGAGCTCTGCCCTGTGGGCACCAGGGACAGCACCCAGGGAATGGCTGGAGCTGTGCCAGGGCAGGGACAGCACCCAGGGAATGGCTGGAGCTGTGCCAGGGCAGGGACAGCACCCAGGGAATGGCTGGAGCTGTGCCAGGGCAGGGTCAGGTTGGATCTCAGGGAAAGGTCCTTCCCCCAGAGGGTGGTGGGCACTGACCAGGCTCCCCAGGGCAGTGGGCACAGCCCTGACCCTGCCAGAGCTCCAGGAGGGTTTGGATGATCCTCTGGGGCACAGGGTGGCACTCTGGGCATGGTCCTGTGCAGGGCTGAGGGTTGGACTCCATAGTCCCTGTGGGTCCCTTCCAGCTCAGAATATCCTGTGATTCCATGGCCTGGATCTGAATCCCTCGGCTCTGGGAAGGTCCATCCCCCACTGGAATCTGCCCTGACCATCCCTCATGTCTGAGTGTGGGTGATCATTGAATTCCAGGTGAGGTCGGAGCCCCCAGGACCCAGATCCTCTAACCCTGAAACATCTGCCAGGGAGGGGAAGGTGCCCAACATCTGGAGGGGAAGGGACTCAACACCTGGAGGGGAAGGGACCCAACACCTGGAGGGGAAGGTGCCCAACACCTGGAGGGGAAGAGACCCAACATCTGGAGGGGAAGGGACCCAACACCTGGAGGGGAAGGGACCCAACACCTGGAGGGGAAGGCGCCCAACATCTGGAGGGGAAGGGACCCAACACCTGGAGGGGAAGGTGCCCAACACCTGGAGGGGAAGAGACCCAACATCTGGAGGGGAAGGGACCCAACACCTGGAGGGGAAGGGACCCAACCTGCAGGTTGATGGAGGACACAGTGAGTGACCCACAGTGACAGGAGGTCACTGCAGCCTCGGGGCAGTCTCGGGGCAATCAGGAGCTCCATCCATCGGCGTGGGCGTCGCTCCAGCCCCACTCGCTCCAGCAGCACAATCCCAGCCTGGGTGGTTTATGGCACCAGCTCTGGGGGAGCAGCAGCTCTGTCATATTTAGATTTCTAATTATATTTCTTGCTGCTCCAGTGGCTCTCCCTGAGAGCGATGAGGGGGATGGAGACACGCAGCAACCCAGTCGTGAGCCATAAAAGAGAGAGAGGACAAGGTATCAGCGCCTGGAAAAGAGCAAGATGTTCCAGGATGGCATTAATATGCCAGGAGTCACTCAGGGCACGGGTGGGTGAGCAGCCTGGGCTTTGGGGCTGCTCTGCAATTTGCAGGAGCCCAGTGGAGCGTTGGCCTGTGCAGGGGAACGTCCTTCCCTGCCCGGCACAGCCTGGATGCCACTGCCTGTCCTTGGGATTGCTCCTGGGGCACAGGGAGGAGGGGGCACCTGGGAGTCTCCTGGGTGGGAGTGGGAGGCTGGGAGTTGGGGGAGAGGGACCCCAATTCTCTCCATTCATGGAGAACCCCTGGGGCTTCTTGCAAGAGGATGGAGCTCAAGGGTTGATGAGATGGCAAGGGAAGGGTTGATGGCACCATGGGGAGGAGGGAGAATGGTGAATGGTGTCTTCTCCATCCCTCCCTCCATCCCTCCCTCCCTTCCTCAATCCATCTCTCTGTCCCTCCATTCCTCCATCCATCCCTCCATCCCTCCCTCCATCCATCCCTCCATCCATCCCTCCATCCATCTCTCTGTCCCTCCATTCCTCCATCCATCCCTCCATCCCTCCCTCCATCCATCCATCCCTCCATCCATCCCTCCATCCATCTCTCTATCTCTCCATCCCTCCATCCTTCCCTCCCTCCCTCCCTCTCTCTGTTCTTCCCTCCCTCCCCACCTCCCCCTGCCCACACACCATTCACGGCTCTCAGGGATCTGGAACTCTCCTCCCTCCCACCCGCAGCCCCCCCAGCCCTGTGGGGCCGGGAGCTGCTGTGGGGCAGTCCCAGCTCTGCCCTGGGCAGTGATTTCCTGCCGCTGCCACCTCCTGGCTCTTCCCATGTCTCTGCCTTGGCAAGGGCTGGGCACTCCCGGAGGGGAGAGGGACATAAATCCCGAGGTCAGAGCTAATTCCCATTAACGAGCGACGCCACTTGTAGGTGATTGCCGGGACCGGCCGCGCGGCGGCCGCAGATGGATGGACCCCCCTGGGCCGTAAATACAGCGAGAGATCCACAGGGAGCTGCTCCCGGGGCTGCCTCCGGGTGCCCGCGGCGTTCCCGCCTGGATGGGCCCGGGAGTCACAGACACCGACCCACAGACCCACAGAGACACCGACCCACAGAGACACTGACCCACCGACCCACAGAGACACAGAAACACCGACCCACGGAGACACCGACCCACAGAGACACTGACCCACCGACCCACAGAGACACAGAAACACCGACCCACGGAGACACAGAGACACTGAGACACCGACCCACAGAGACACAGAGACACTGACCCACAGAGACACCGACCCACAGAGACACTGAGACACTGACCCACAGAGACACCGACCCACCGACCCACAGAGACACTGACCCACAGAGACACCGACCCACCGACCCACAGAGACACTGACCCACAGAGACACTGACCCACCGACCCACAGAGACACAGAAACACCAACCCACGGAGACACAGAGACACCGACCCACAGAGACACAGAGACACAGAGACACAGAGACACTGAGACACCGACCCACAGAGACACAGAGACACCGACCCACAGAGACACCGACCCACTGACCCACAGAGATACAGAGACACCGACCCACAGAGACACTGACCCACAGAGACACCGACCCACAGAGACACTGACCCACCGACCCACAGAGACACCGACCCACAGAGACACAGACCCACTGACCCACAGAGACACCGACCCACAGACCCAAAGGATGTGCTGATGTGGAAGGGACCCACAGGGACCATCGAGTCCAACCCTCAGCCCTGCACAGGACCATGCCCAGAGTGCCACCCTGTGCCCTCCTGGAGCTCTGGCAGGGTCAGGGCTGTGCCCACTGCCCTGGGGAGCCTGGTCAGTGCCCACCACCCTCTGCGGGAAGGACCTTTCCCTGAGATCCAACCTGACCCTGCCCTGGCACAGCTCCAGCCATTCCCTGGGCCCTGTCCCTGCCCTGGCACAGCTCCAGCCATTCCCTGGGTGCTGTCCCTGCCCTGGCACAGCTCCAGCCATTCCCTGTGCCCTGTCCCTGCCCTGGCACAGCTCCAGCCATTCCCTGGGCCCTGTCCCTGCCCTGGCACAGCCCCAGCCATTCCCTGGGTGCTGTCCCTGCCCTGGCACAGCTCCAGCCATTCCCTGTGCCCTGTCCCTGCCCTGGCACAGCTCCAGCCATTCCCTGGGCCCTGTCCCTGCCCTGGCACAGCCCCAGCCATTCCCTGGGTGCTGTCCCTGCCCTGGCACAGCTCCAGCCATTCCCTGTGCCCTGTCCCTGCCCTGACACAGCTCCAGCCATTCCCTGGGTGCTGTCCCTGCCCTGGCACAGCCCCAGCCATTCCCTGGGTGCTGTCCCTGCCCTGGCACAGCTCCAGCCATTCCCTGTGCCCTGTCCCTGCCCTGGCACAGCCCCAGCCATTCCCTGTGCCCTGTCCCTGCCCTGGCACAGCTCCAGCCATTCCCTGTGCCCTGTCCCTGCCCTGGCACAGCTCCAGCCCTTTCCTGTGCCCTGTCCCTGCCCTGGCACAGCTCCAGCCCTTTCCTGGGTGCTGTCCCTGCCCTGGCACAGCCCCAGCCATTCCCTGGGCCCTGTCCCTGCCCTGGCACAGCTCCAACCCGGAAAGTCGTTACACTCATTTAACGCCCGGGAATTCATTACACTAATTAAGGCCCGGGAGCAGCAGCGCTGATGCTGCAGGGGGGACACTTGAAGGCTCATGAGCCGAGACGGGAGGGCCGAGCAGAGCCCGAGAGGGGCTCGGGGAGGGCCCGGCGGGGGAACCGCCCCTGGATGGGGCTGGTTTGGGGGCGATGGAGCCTCAAAGCCCCCAAAGATCCCCCTTGGGACGAGGGAGCACCTGGGGGGGGGGGGGGGGATGTTGTTCCATCCCAAAACTCATCAATTATGGGGGAAAATAACGATTTGCAAGAGATTTTTTTGGGGGGAGTGGGATGTATTTATTATGTGTAAAATATATAATATACTATATACATATAATGCATTTATTACATATAAACATTATATATTAGTTATATATTCTTCTATTGATATAGTTATTACATTATTATATAAAATAGATAATGTATATTATTATATAAAATAGATAACATATATCATTATATAAAATAGATAATAAATTATCTATATTTTATACTCCTATTATTAGTTTATACCTACTAAATACTGTATAATAAATATTAGATAATCTATTTTATCCATATTATAAACTCCTATTATTAATTTCTCTCTATATTACACACTATATCCTGCATAATAGATATTAGATAATTTATTTTATCCATATTATAAACTCCGGCTCGGAGCGAACCCCCCCCCCCCAACACCTCCCAAAAAACACCAACCCCTGAACCCAAAACTCCCAATCCACGGGGAGGGGGGGGAACCCAACAAACCCTTTTCCCATTTTTTCCCGTCTTTCCCCTCCCGGCCCGGCCCCATCTGCCCCCGGAGGGAACTGCAGGCGCCGCAGCCCTGGAAATATTAATCAAATCCCGGTTTTTTTGCAGTGTTTGGCTCGGCGGGACGCGAACAGATGGAAGGCGAGGGCGCCTTTCCCCGCCGGGGCGCGGGGGGAGCTGCAGCCTAATGAATTCCAGAGGCTTTTCCATGAAATCCAGAGCGGCAGCCGAGGGGGAAAAGGATTCCCTGGGGGGTGGGAGTGGGGAGGAGAAGCCTCGAGGATGAGCGAAGGGGGGGGTGTTTTCCCGGGAAAAATCGGTGGAAAGGAGGGAAAAAGGGAGAGGGAAGGAAAAGGGGGATTCGGGAAGTTGTTGGGAATTCCCACGGGTGGTTTTGGGGCAGCCCCGAAATTCAATGAACTCGGAGCTGATTGAATGGTAATAAACGGAAATGAAATATTTTAGTGCCAATGAACTCGTGGCTGCCCCTTATTAACAGGAATTGTGATGGATATTCCCGGGAAATGGGAATGCCAAGCTCGGGGTTACAGGAGGCAAATCCCGACCTTTATTTATTGATTTGATTTGGGTTTTTTTAGCTGAATTCTCACTTTTGCAACCCAAAATTGGGGCGGAGGCTCTTCCTGGGAGGGGCAAAAGGGGATCCTTGGGAAGTGTCCCATAAAAATCAGATTTTCTGGCAGCTCTGGGAGGGAGGAGAAGGGGGAAAAACCCCAAAATAGAGTTTTTCCAACTGTTTTCCAGAGGAGTGGGATGGGCTGAGGGGGAGGGAGAGGGAGGGGAGAAAAGAGGAGGAAAAGAAATGGAGAGGAAGGAAGAGGGAGAGGAAAAGTAGGAAGAAAAGGGGGAGAAAAGGGAAAATAAGGGGGAGGAAAAGGGGGAAAAAGGAAAAGGATAAAAGGAAAGAAAAGGAAAAAGTGAGAAAAGGAAGAGACGGGAGGAAAAAAGAGAAGGAAAGAACAGGAAAGTAAAAGGGAAGGGAAAGGGAAATGAGGGTAAAAAAGGAGAGATTAAAAGAAGGGAAAGAAAAAAGGTAAAAAAGGAAGAAAAAGAAAAGGACAGAAAGGAAGAAAAAGAGGGAGGAAATAAAATAAGGGGAAGAAAAGGGGCTCAAACCTCCAAATTCGCTCCCCAACCCCCAAATTTCCTCCCCAAATCCCCAAACTCCCTCCTCAAACCCCCAAATTTCCTCCCCAACCCCAAAATTTCCTTCTCAACCCCCAAATTTCCTTCCCAAACCCCCAAATTTCTCCCCAAACCCCCAAATTCCCTTCCCAAACCCCCAAATTTCTTTCCCAAACCCCCAAATTCCCTCCCCAAACCCCCAAATTTCCTCCCCAAACCCCCAAATTCCCTCCCCAAACCCCCAAATTCCCTCCCCAAACCCCAAATTCCCTCCCCAAACCCCCAAATTCTCTTCCCAAACCCCCAAATCCCCTCCCCCAGACCCATTCCCTCCTCTAGCCCCAAATTCCTTTCCCCAATTCCACGTTTCTCTTCCCAGCCCCAAATCCCTTCTTTCCCCCCCCCCAAAGGACATTTATTCCCCTCCAAAAAGGATTTTTCCCCCTAAAAGGGATTTTCCTCCTCAGAAGGACCTTTTTTTTCACCTAAAATGGCTTTTTTCCCCCCCCTCTCAAAGGGCCTTTTCCCTCTTTCTTTCCTCCTTCCTCCCCTCCTCCTGCTCTTCCTCATCCTCAGGGCCTTTCCTGGGCCAGGGACAATCCAAGATCACACAAAACAGGGAGTAAAAAAACAGGGACGTTTTTCCTGAGGGAAAAAAAAAAAGACATTTTTATTGTCTCTTTTACTGTACCAGTTTGTAGCTTTTTTTTTTTTTTATTTTTCCTCCCACCCAAGGGCTTTTATTTCCCAATTCCAGCTTTTTCCAGCCAGGAAAAGCAGCAAAATTATTTCTCCAAGACGCTTTTCAGATGTTTGTTTGTTTGTTTGTTTGTTTGTTTGTTTGTTTATTCCCCCTCCTTTTTATCTCCATTAGGAAATGAAAGGAGCAGCTGGAATGTCAGCACCAGAGAGGTGGGAATTGGGCCTGGAGAAGGGAAAGGAGGAGGGGAAAGAGCAATAAAAAAGAAAAGGATCCAATAAAGATTAATTATCTAATTAAGAGAGACATAAAATGGAGGGATAAATCAGACTCTTGGTCAAATCTGGGGAGGGGTCGTGGCTGGGATGGGGGAGGATCCCGGGAAGGGGGGGAATTGTGGCCTGATCCCACATCCCAGTCCCCACATCCCATTCCAGCACATCCCAGTCCCACATCCCAGTCCCCACGTCTCAGTTCCACCCATGCCAGTCCCCAATTCCAGCACATCCCAGTCCCCACATCCCATTCCAGCACATCCCAGTCCCACATTCCAGTTCCACCCATGCCAGTCCCCATTTCCAGCACATCCCAGTTCACACCCCAATTTCTACATCCCATTCCTGAAAATCCCAATCCCCACATCCCATTCCAGCACATCCCAGTTCCCACATCCCAGTCCTTCACATTCCAATCCTCACATCCCATTCCAGCACATCCCAGTCCCCACATCTCAGTCCCCACATCCCACTTCCCACATCCCAGTCCTTCACATTCCAATCCCCACATTCCATTCCAGCACATCCCAGTTCCCACACCCCAGTTCCTACATCCCCTTCCTGAAAATCCCAATCCCCATATCCCAATCCTGCACATCCCAATCCAGCCCATCCCAGTCCTCCCTTCCCATCCCAGGACATCCCAATCCTTCACATCCCATTCCAGCACATCTCAGTCCCCATATCCCAATTTCTACATCCCATTCCTGAAAATCCTGATCCCCATATCCCATTCCAGCCCATCCCAGTCCCCACATCCCAGTTCCCATATCCCATTCCAGCACAACCCAGTCCCCACATCCCAGTTCCCATATCCCATTCCAGCCCATCCCAGTCCCCACATCCCAGTTCCCATATCCCATTCCAGCACAACCCAGTCCCCACATCCCAGTTCCCATATCCCATTCCAGCACAACCCAGTCCCCACATCCCAGTTCCCATATCCCATTCCAGCCCATCCCAGTCCCCACATCCCAGTTCCCACACCCCATTCCAGCACATCCCAGTCCCGCAGCAAAGCCCCAGCTCTGGGGATGCTCTGGGGCAGTGCCCGGTCCAGGTCTGGGTCTGGATGTGGGTCTGGGGCCGGGTCTGGGTGCGGGGCCGGGTCTGGGTGTGGGTCTGGATGTGGGGCCAGGTTTGGGTGTGGGGCCAGGTCTGGGTGCGGGTCCGGGTCTGGGTGCGGGGCCGGGTCTGGGGTCGGATCTGGGTGCGGGGCCAGGTCTGGGTGCGGGTCCGGGTCTGAGTGCGGGGCCAGGTTTGGATGCGGGTCCGGGTCCGGATGCGGATCTGGGTGCGGGGCCGGGTCTGGGTGCAGGTTTGGGTGCGGAGCCGGGTCTGGATGCGGATCTGGGTGCGGGGCCGGATCTGGGTGCGGGTCCGGGTCTGGGTGCGGGGCCGTGTCTGGATGCGGATCTGGGTGCGGGGCCAGGTTTGGGTGCGGGTCCGGGTCCGGATCTGGATGCGGATCTGGGTGCGGGGCCGTGTCTGGGTGCGGATCTGGGTGCGGGTCCGGGTCTGGGTGCGGGGCCGGGTCTGGATGCGGATCTGGGTGCGGGGCCGTGTCTGGATGCGGATCTGAGTGCGGGGCCGGCCCGTCCCGCAGCTCTCTGTCTCTCTCTAGCGGCTCCTCCCCGCAGAGCCGCACCCGCCGCTCCCGCAACGCGCACGGGCAGCCCAGTGAGTCCCAGTACAGCCCAGTGAGTCCCAGTACAGCCCAGAAACACCCAGTACAGCCTCAGAGACACCCAGCAGAGCTCAGTGACACCAGCACAGTCCAATTCTTGCCTTTATTCCACACAAGCCACGGCCCCCTCCTCATTCCCACCTGGGGAATGCAGGGCAGGGACCCTGCCCCTCCTCCTAAAGGATTCCCCCAAACCCCGTCCCGGGGGGAGAAACTGAGGCAGGGACCCCCCAACCCCCCGTGCCCCAGTTCCCAAATCCCGTCCTGAGTGGGGAAACTGAGGCAGGGACTCCTCCCCTGCCTTGTAGTGGTGCCCTAAACCCCCTCCCGAGTGGGCAAATTGAGGCAGGGACCCCTCAGTCGTGTTATCCCCAGTGCCCACCCTGGCAAACTGCGGGCAGGACCCCTCCTGCCCCTCGGAGTGTCCCCCCAAAGCCCCTCCCAGCTGTGAAACCCCAACCCCCTCCCGGTGTCCCCCCCAAAGCCCCTCCCAACTGTGGAACCCCAACCCCAGCCCCCTCATCCCCCTCCCCGTGTCCCCCCAAAGCCCCTCCCAGCTGTGGAACCCCAACCCCCTCCCGGTGTCCCCCCAAACCCCCTCCCAGCTGTGGAACCCCATTCCCAGTCCCCTCCCCGTGTCCCCCCAGACCCTCCCCCAGCTGCCCACCCCCCGTCCCCTCCCCGTGTCCCCCCAAACCCCCTCCCAGCTGTGGAACCCCATTCCCAGCCCCCTCCCCGTGTCCCCCCAGACCCTCCCCCAGCTGCCCACCCCCCGTCCCCTCCCCGTGTCCCCCCAAACCCCCTCCCAGCTGTGGAACCCCATTCCCAGCCCCCTCCCCGTGTCCCCCCAGACCCTCCCCCAGCTGCCCACCCCCCGTCCCCTCCCCGTGTCCCCCCAAACCCCCTCCCAGCTGTGGAACCCCATTCCCAGCCCCCTCCCCGTGTCCCCCCAGACCCTCCCCCAGCTGCCCACCCCCCCGTCCCCTCCCCGTGTCCCCCCAAACCCCCTCCCAGCCATGAAACCCCCATTCCCAGCCCCCTCCCCGTGTCCCCCCAGACCCCCCCCCAGCTGCCCACCCCTCGCCCCCTCCTCTCCCCCCTCGCTGACCCCCAAGAGCCGCAGCACCCCCAGCTCGCCCAGCCTCGCCCTGGCCGCCCCTTCCCAGCCGCGGTTGGCGCGGGGGTTGCGGGGCGAGGGATGCGGGATCGCCCGCACCTCCACGTCCAGCCCCGCGCTGGCCAAAGCCCGGCGCGCCCTCAGCTCGGCCACTCGCCCCAGGGCCACCACGAGCCGCACCCCGAGCAGCGCCACCACCGCGGCCAGCGCGTCCCCGCACGGGCGGAGCAGCCGCTCCCGCTGCGGCCCCGCCAGCTCCGGGGGGGGCACGTTGCGGCCGCTGGGGGCGAGGAAGAGGAGGGGGCACAGGTTGTGCACGAAGCAGTGGCGGAAGAAGGTGCGGGGGTCCGGGCAGAGGGTCCGGATGAGCCCCCAAAAGCGGGCACCGCTCACCTCGGCCCGAGGGCAGCGCAAACCCAGCACGGGCCGCTTGGGATGCTCCAGGGGCGGCTTGCGGACCTCGCCCCGCACCCGCAGCCACTCCCGCACGTGCCACGCCTCGCCGAAGGGCACCTGCGGGTCATGGGGGGGGCGGGCATGGAGGGGGGGACCCGACTAGGGACCCCCACCCACCCCGGGCATCCCTCCTGGCAGCGGTTTGGGTACCAAGGGATGGATTGGAATCCCCCCCGGGCATCAGTTTGGGTACCAAGGGATGGATTGGAATCCCCCCCCTCCCCGGCATCGCTCCTGGCATCGGTTTGGGTACCAAGGGATGGATTGGAATCCCCCCCCCTCCCCGGCATCGCTCCTGGCATCGGTTTGGGTACCAAGGGATGGATTGGAATCCCCCCCCCCCCCCCCCGGCATCGCTCCTGGCATCGGTTTGGGTACCAAGGGATGGATTGGAATCCTCCCCGGGCATCAGTTTGGGTACTAAAGGATGGATTGGAATCCACCACCCCCCGCCCCAGGCACCCCCTGCAAACCACCCCTGTGCTTCAGCGTGCCCCACCTGAGACCCCCATGGGCTGGACTGGGACCCCCGGACACCCTGAAATCCCCCTGGACACCCTGAAAACCCCCCCGGACACCCTGAACCCCCCCCGACACCCTGAGACCCCCCCGGACACCCTGAACCCCCCCCCCCGACACCCTGAGACCCCCCCCGGACACCCTGAAATCCCCCTGGACACCCTGAAAACCCCCCCGGACACCCTGAGACCCCCCCCGGACACCCTGAGACCCCCTCAGACACCCTGAAACACCCCCGGACACCCTGAAACCCTCCCCGGACACCCTGAGACCCCCCCCGGACACCCTGAACCCCCCTGGACACACTGAGACCCCCTCAGACACCCTGAAACCCCCCCCGGACACTCTGAGACCCCCTCAGACACCCTGAAACACCCCCGGACACCCTGAGACCCCCCCCGGACACCCTGAACCCCCCTGGACACACTGAGACCCCCTCAGACACCCTGAAACCCTCCCCGGACACCCTGAGACCCCCCCCGGACACCCTGAAATCCCCCCGGACACCCTGAAACCCCCCCCGGACACCCTGAAACCCCCTCAGACACCCTGAAACCCCCCTGGACACCCTGAAACCCTCCCCGGACACCCTGAGACCCCACCCGGACAACCTGAGATCCCCCTGGACACCCTGAACCCCCCCCCCGGACACCCTGAGACCCCCCTGGACACTCTGAAACCCCCACGGACACCCTGAGACCCCCCAGACACCCTGAAACCCCCCTGAACACCCTGAAACCCCCCTCGGACACCCTGAAACCCCCCCAGTGCCCCAGTTCTTTTTCTCTGAGATCCCAAGGGATGGATTGGGACACTCAGACACCCTGAAAACCCTCCCAGTGCCTCAGTTTTCCTCCTTTGGGACCCCCTGGGATGGGTTGAGACTTCCTGAGACCCCCTGGGATGGGTTGAGACTTCCTGAGACCCCCTGGGATGGGTTGGGATTTCCTGGGACCCCCAGGGATGGGTTGGGGCTTCCTGAGACCCCCAGGGATGGGTTGGGACTTCCTGAGACCCCCAGGGATGGGTTGGGACCCTCTGGCCATGCCCCAGGCCTCAGTTTGCCTCCTCTGAGACTTGTCAGGCTGAGCCAAGCCCCCGAGCCCCCCACCCCGTGCCCCCCGTGCCCCCAGCCCACCCACCCCGGTCTGGGCCATGCCGAAGGGCCCCGGGTTCATGCCCAGGAACAGGACTCGTTTCGGGGAGCGCAGGAAGCGCCGCACGAAGTCGCCGTGGGGGTCCCCGGCGTAGTCCAGGGGGTCGTACACGTGGCTCACGGGGGGCCCGGGGGGCAGCAGCGCCCTCAGCCCCTCGCTCAGCGCCCGCTCCAGCGCCAGGAACCGCCCGGCCAGGCCTTCATCGGCCTCCTCCTCCTCGGCATCACCATCACCATCATCATCATCACCACCCTCCTCCTGCTGCTCCGAGCGCGCCCCGAGCTCGGGCCGCGGCCCCTCCATCGGTCCCTCCTGGGGACACGGCGGGGACAGCGTCACACGGGGGGGGGGGGGGACGGGGGACCCTCCCTGTCCTCCCGCACACCCCCGTGACGTCACTCGGGCTCGCGTGACGTCACCGCGGCCGCCCCGGGGCCCACCTGAGCGCGCGCCCCGCCGGTGTCACCGCCGCGCGCGGAGAGGCCACGCCCCGCGACCCCCAAACCCCGCCCACTGTCCCCCAAACCCCGCCCACTGCCCCCTCAAGCCCCGCCCATCGCCCCGCAGCCCATTCATAAATTGCGGGCGTGGCTCCGCCCCTCGCCCCGCCCCTTTCCCGGCGTGCCCCGCGCTCGGCCCTTTGTCTGCGGGTTTTTCCCGTGGTGCTTTGCGGCGGGTCCCCATCCCGGGGACGCGAACGCGCGTGGGACCCACGTGGGCGCACAGGGGGCGTGGTCTGCACAAGCCACGCCCCTTCTCCCCTGCGAGGGGCGGGGCCGGGCCGGGACTGGGCAGAGCGAGGGCGCCCCCTGGCGGCGCAGGGCCCAAACCGCCCCCCCCCCCCCCCCCCCAATGTCACCGCAGTGCCACCCCCCCCCGTGTCACCAACTACCCCCCGGCGGTGTCACCGAAGTGTCCCCAAACGCCCCCCGGGACCCCCCTGCTCCATCTAAAGGGCTTCCCCCCAGGGACCCCCCCCAACGGCCACCGCCGCTGTCCCCAAGTCACTGTCACAGACCCCCCCCCGGCCCGTGTCCCTCCCCTGTCCCCGTGTCCCTCCTTTCTGTCACTCTGTCCCCATGTCACCCGTTCCCCCCCCTTGTGTCCCCCCCATGTCTCGCTGTCCCCGCTTTGACCCCCCCGGCCCTGCAGCGCCGCGTCACCACCACCAGGTGGCCCCCGAGGGACCCCCGAGAGCAGCAGTGACACAGACGGGACCCTGCACTGGGCGAACTGGGCCAGACTGGGGACACTGGGGTGGCGGGAGGGGGTCACAAAGGGATTGGGGGGGGAGCTGGGGGGGGAGAAGTGGAATTTTGGAGGGTCTGGGAGGAGTCAGAGGGCCTGGGAAAGTTTAGGGGGGGTCACAAAAGGTTTGGGGGGGAGGTCTGAGGTGGGTTTGGGTGGTCAGAAAGGGATTTTGGGGGGGCTTAGGGGAGGACTTTGGGGGCTCCCAAACCATCCTGGGCCACACTGGGGGGTTCCCATTTGCCCCCCCCATCCAAAGCAGCAGCTCCTGAAAAGTGACCGTTTATTGGAAGCAAATACTGGGGGGGTGGAAAGAACACGGGGGGGACACGGGGGGGACAACACGGGGACACCCCAGGGGGTCCCCACCTAGAAACACTGACTTTAGAAAAACACCAAACCCCCCAACCCCATCCTGAGGGAAGGGGGTGCTGTAACAGTGGGGACCCCCCCCTTTAGCCCCCCCAGAGAGGAGGGACCCCCCTTTAGGGCAGCACCTCCCCTTGTCCCCAAGGAGGGGCTGTGGGGCAGGGGCCACACACAGAGCGGCCCTTGGGGACACACAGAGTGGCCCTTGGGGACAGAGCGGCCCTTGGGGACACACAGAGTGGCCCTTGGGGACAGAGCGGCCCTGGGGACACACAGAGTGGCCCTGGGGACACACAGAGTGGCCCTTGGGGACAGAGCGGCCCTGGGGACACACAGAGTGGCCCTTGGGGACACACAGAGCGGCCCTGGGGACACACAGAGTGGCCCTTGGGGACACAGCGGCCCTTGGGGACACACAGAGTGGCCCTTGGGGACAGAGCGGCCCTGGGGACACACAGTGGCCCTTGGGGACACACAGAGTGGCCCTGGGGACACACAGAGTGGCCCTGGGGACAGAGCGGCCCTTGGGGACACACAGAGTGGCCATGGGGACACACAGAGTGGCCCTTGGGACACACAGAGCGGCCCTTGGGGACACACAGAGTGGCCCTGGGGACACACAGAGCGGCCCTGGGGACACACAGAGTGGCCCTGGGGACAGAGCGGCCCTTGGGGACACACAGAGTGGCCCTTGGGACACACACAGTGGCCCTTGGGGACACACAGAGCGGCCCTGGGGACACACAGGGCGGCCCTGGGGACACACAGGGCGGCCCTGGGGACACACAGGGCGGCCCTGGGGACACTCAGGGCGGCCCTGGGGACACACAGAGTGGCCCTGGGGACAGAGCGGCCCTTGGGGACACACAGAGTGGCCCTGGGGACACACAGAGTGGCCCTGGGGACAGAGCGGCCCTTGGGGACACACAGAGTGGCCATGGGGACACACAGAGTGGCCCTTGGGACACACAGAGCGGCCCTTGGGGACACACAGAGTGGCCCTGGGGACACACAGAGCGGCCCTGGGGACACTCAGGGCGGCCCTGGGGACACTGGGGGGCTGTGGGGGGCTATGTACAGGGGGGGGGCTTAGCTGCGGGGGGGGTCCCGCTCCTTGGGCTCGGGCTCCTCGGGGTACGCGTGCCACGTCAGCCGCTCCTCGTAGAACGCGATGACGATCTGGGGACACTTGAGATTGGCCTCCTTTGCCAGCACCAGGTCGGCCTCGTCTGTGTCCTTCCTGGGGGGCACCAGGAGGAGGGAAATGGGGGGCACCGAGGGGAAGGGGGCACAGAGGGAAAGGGGGCACAGAGGGGAAGGGGGCACAGAGGGGAAGGGGGCACAGAGGGAAATGGGGGGCACCGAGGGAAAGGGGGCACAGAGGGGAAAGGGGCATAGAGGGGAAGGGGAAGGGGACAGAGGGAAAGGGGGAGGGACAGAGGGGAAGGGGGAGGGACAGAGGGGAAGGGGGAGGGACAGAGGGAAAGGGGGGGGGATAGAGGGAAAGAGGGCACAAAGGGAAAGGGGGCACAGAGGGAAGGTGGGGGGACAGAGGGAAAGGGGGGGGGACAGAGGGAGAGGGGGCACAAAGGGAAAGGGGGGGACAGAGATGGGGGCACAGAGAGAAATGGAGGGTCAGAGGTAAGTGGGGGGGGGTCAGAGGGAAAGGGGGCACAGAGGGAAATAGGGGGGACAGAGATGGGGGGGACAGAGATAAACGGGGGGGAGCAGAGATAAATGGAGGGGACAGAGATGGGGGGACAGAGATAAAGGGGGGGGGACACAGAGGGAAAGGGGGCACGGAGATAAAGAGGGGACAAAGATGGGGGGCACAGAGGTAATGGGGGAGGCACAGGCACAAAGTGGGGCTGGAAGGGGACACAGACACAAGGAGGGGGGTCAGGGGCACCCATGGGTGGGGGACATGCAGGGTGGCCTCACCACTTCATGAGGAACATGAGGTCCCCACAGGAGTCGGTGGCCCCGATGATCTTCTCGGGCTCCAGCCCCCGCTCGAACCCGCGGGCGATGTCGTTGCTCTGGGGTTTGGGGGGAATGGGGTGTTTGGGGGTACAGGGGGGGTTTGGGGGTGCGAGGGGGCAGGGAAGGGGGCACAGCCCCGCGTTGTAGTGGTTGGAGGTCACAGGGTTGGGGACATGCTGCCCAGTCTGGTGCCAGTCCCCAGTGTGGTGGCACAGCAGGAGTGTCCCCATCCCTGGGCAACTGTGTCCATCCCTGTCCCCATGTCCCCAGCCCTGTGTCCCCAGTCCCACGTCCCCAGCCCCACATCCCCATCCCTGTGTCCCCATTTGCTCCCCATGTCCCCAGCCTCATGTCCCCATCCCCATGTTCTCATCCCAGTCCCCAGCTCCATGTCCCCAGTCCCACATCCCCATCCCTGTGTCCCCAGGCCCACATCCCCAGCCCCATGTCCCCACCCCTGTGTCCCCACCCCTGTGTCCCCATCCCTGTGTCCCCAGGCCCACATCCCCAGCCCCATGTCCCCACCCCTGTGTCCCCATCCCCATGTCCCCACCCCTGTGTCCCCAGCCCCACGTCCCCATGCCCTCCCCCTGTCCCTGTCCCCTCCTCACCTCCCTCTTCTTCTTGGCCCTGCCGTCGTCGCTGCCGCTGCCGTTGCCGGGCAGCCCCTTCCTCTTGGCGCCCTCGGGGCGCTCCCGGGGCCGTGTCCCCGTGTCCCCGTCCCTCATCCTGCGGTCCTTGCGCAGGAACTGCGAGATCAGCTCGGGGCAGTCCAGGTTCTTCTCGGGCTCCCACGTGTTGTGTTCCCTGGCACAGTGCGGGGTCACCCGGGGGGCACCTTGTGGCACCCCAGAGTCCCCCCGGGGTCCCCGTGTCCCCCTGCCCTGGCACTGGGTCCCTGTCACACCCTGGGGTCACCCGGGGGGCACCTTGTGGCACCCCAGAGTCCCCCCGGGATCCCCGTGTCCCCCTGCCCTGGCACTGGGTCCCTGTCACACCCTGGGGTCAGCCGGGGGGCACCTTGTGGCACCCCAGAGTCCCCCCGGGGTCCCCCTGCCCTGGGATTGTGTCCCTGTCACACCCTGGGGTCACCTGGGGGGCACTGCCTCCGCCCCTCAAGTTCTGTGTCCCCTGTCCCCATGTCCCTGTCTTTTGTCCCCTGTCCCCACTGTCCCTGTCCCACACTGGGGTCCCTGCAGTGTCCCCACCCCTGTTCCCTGTCCCACATGTCCCCAATGTCACTCACTCAGCACTTGAGCAGGTACTCAGGCTGTTGCCCCCATCTTGGTGTCCCTGTCTCCAGGTGTGTCCCCAGTCCCAGGCGTGTCCCCAGGCATGTCCCCTGTCCCAGGTGTGTCCCCAGGCGTGTCCCCAGGTGTCACTCACTCGGAGAAGCCCTTCCACTTGAGCAGGTACTTGGCCCGGCTCCTCACCCCAGTGCTGTGTCCCCTGTCCTGGGTGTGTCCCCAGGCGTGTCCCCTGTCCCAGGTGTGTCCCCAGGCGTGTCCCCTGTCCCAGGCGTGTCCCCCTGTCCCAGGTGTGTCCCCAGGCGTGTCCCCTGTCCCCAGGTGTCACTCACTCAGAGAAGCTCTTCCACTTGAGCAGGTACTCGGCCTGGCCCCTCACCCCAGTGCTGTGTCCCCTGTCCCCAGGTGTGTCCCCAGTTGTCCCCCTGTCCCAGGCGTGTCCCCAGGTGTGTCCCCTGTCCCAGGTGTGTCCCCAGGCGTGTCCCCTGTCCCAGGTGTGTCCCCAGGTGTGTCCCCTGTCCCCAGGTGTGTCCCCAGATGTCACTCACTCAGAGAAGCCCTTCCACTTGAGCAGGTACTCGGCCTGGCCCCTCACCCCCAGTGCTGTGTCCCCTGTCCCAGGTGTGTCCCCAGGCGTGTCCCCAGGTGTGTCCCCAGTCCCAGGTGTGTCCCCAGACGTGTCCCCTGTCCCAGGGGTGTCCCCAGGTGTGTCCCCAGATGTCACTCACTCAGAGAAGCCCTTCCACTTGAGCAGGTACTCAGCCTGGCCCCTCACTCCCAGTGCTGTGTCCCCTGTCCCCAGGTGTGTCCCCTGTCCCGGGTGTGTCCCCAGGCGTGTCCCCTGTCCCAGGTGTGTCCCCAGGCGTGTCCCCTGTCCCAGGCGTGTCCCCCTGTCCCAGGTGTGTCCCCAGGCATGTCCCCTGTCCCCAGGTGTGTCCCCAGGTGTCACTCACTCAGAGAAGCCCTTCCACTTGAGCAGGTACTCGGCCTGGCCCCTCACCCCAGTGCTGTGTCCCCTGTCCCGGGTGTGTCCCCAGGCGTGTCCCCTGTCCCAGGTGTGTCCCCAGGTGTCACTCACTCAGAGAAGCCCTTCCACTTGAGCAGGTACTCAGCCTGGCCCCTCACCCCCAGTGCTGTGTCCCCTGTCCCGGGTGTGTCCCCAGGTGTGTCCCCTGTCCTGGGTGTGTCCCCAGGTGTGTCCCCTGTCCCAGGTGTGTCCCCAGGCGTGTCCCCTGTCCCAGGGGTGTCCCCAGGTGTGTCCCCAGGTGTCACTCACTCAGAGAAGCCCTTCCACTTGAGCAGGTACTCGGCCTGGCCCCTCACCACGCGCCGATCCAGCACCTTTTCCACCACATATTCCTCCTCGTCTCCCGAGGACGAGCTGTCGGCTGCCCGCCGGCTCCTCCTGCCCATAGCGCAGCGCCCGCGGCTCCTGCGGGCACGGACCCTCAGGGGGGCACGGGACCCCCGGGGGGGCACGGGGACCCTCAGGGGGGCACGGGATCCCCAAATGGGGCACGGACCCTCAGGGGGGCACAGACCCTCAGGGGGGCACAGGGACCCCCAAACGGGGCACGGACCCTCAGGGGGGCACGGGACCCCCGGGGGGGCACGGGGACCCCAAACGGGCACCTGGGACCCCAAATGGGGCACCTGGAACCCCAAATGGGCACCTGGGACCCCAAAATGGGCACCTGGAACCCCAAATGGGGCACCTGAGACCCCCAAATGAGCACCTGGGACCCCAAATGGGCACCTGGGAGCCCAAATGGGGCACCTGGAACCCCAAATGGGGCACCTGAGACCCCCAAATGGGCACCTGGGACCCCAATAGGGCATCTGGGACCCCAAAATGGGCACCTGGAACCCCAAATGGGGCACCTGAGACCTCTAAATGGGCACCTGGGACCCCAAATGGGCACCTGGGACCCCCAAATGGGGCACAGGACCCTCGGGGGGGCACCTGAGACCCCCCAAACGGGAAACCCGGGACCCCAAATGGGCACATGGGACCCCCAAATGGGCACCTGGGACCCCCAATAGGGCATTTGAGACCCCTAAATGGGCACCTGGGACCCCAAATGGGCACCTGGGACCCCCAAACAGGCACCTGGGACCCCAAACGGGCACATGGGACCCCCAAATGGGGCACAGAACCCTCGGGTGGGCACCTGAGACCCCCAAATGGGAAACCCGGGACCCCAAACGGGCACATGGGACCCCCAAATGGGCACCTGGGACCCCAAATGGGCACCTGGGACCCCAAACGGGCACATGGGACCCCCAAATGGGGCACAGGATCCTCGGGGGGGCGCACCTGAGACCCCCAAATGGGCACCTGGGACCCCAAAAGGGCACTTGGGACCCCCAAATGGGCACTTGGAACACCAAATGGGCACTTGGGACCCCCAAACGGGCACTTGGGACCCCCAAAAAGGCACCTGGGACCCCTAAATGGGCACCTGGGACCCCAAATGGGCACTTGGGACCCCAAATGGGTGAGGGAATTCCTGAGGGAATTGGAATTAACAGGTCTGGAAAGGGGGAATTTGGGATAAACCCCCTAAAAAAGGAGGGTTTGGGAACAGGGAAATGGCAAAAATGGGGAGAGGGAAAGGGAATTTGGGATAAAAAGCCAAAATTCCAGGAGAATTAGGCAGGAAAATACACAATTTGGGCTAAAACCCCCCAAAAATGAGGATTTAGGTACAAAGAAATGGAATTTGGGATAAAAGCCCAAAAAGTGGGGAGGGATTTGGGGACACAAAAATGGGATTTGGGTTAAAAGCTTAAAAATGGGAGGGGAAAAAAAGGGGTTAAAATAAAACGGGTTTTAAGGCAAAAAGTCCCAGTTTGGGTGTTCCCAAATCTTGGATTTGGGTCGTTTCTTTTTTTTTAAAAAAAAAATTCAGCCTTAAAAAACAGGATGGAGCCCAAAATTCCTCATTCTCCACATTCCTGGGGCATCTCCCGAGGGATTCCAGGCAGGAATTCCCAGCAACGGATTTGGGCGGGAACGGGAAGTTTGGGGAGGAAAAAAGGGGCAGTTTGGGGTAAAAAAGGGGATTTTGGGGTAAAAAAGGGGCAGTTTGGGGTTAAAAGGGGCAATTTCGGGTAAAAAAGGGGCAGTTTGGGCTAAAAAAGGGGCATTTTGGGGTAAAAAAGGGGCAGTTTGGGCTAAAAAAGGGGCAGTTTGGGCTAAAAAAGGGGCAGTTTGGGGGAAAAAAGGGGCATTTGGGGGTAAAAAAGGGGCATTTGGGGGTAAAAAAGGGGCAGTTTGGGGTAAAAAAGGGGCATTTTGGGGTAAAAAAGGGGCAGTTTCGGGTAAAAAAGGGGCATTTTGGGGTAAAAAAGGGGCATTTGGGGGTAAAAAAGGGGATTTTGGGGTAAAAAAGGGGCAGTTTGGGGTTAAAAAGGGGCATTTGTGGGTAAAAAAGGGGCAGTTTGGGCTAAAAAAGGGGCATTTGGGGGTAAAAAAGGGGCATTTGTGGGTAAAAAAGGGGCAGTTTGGGGTAAAAAAGGGGCAGTTTGAGGTTAAAAAAAGGGGCAGTTTGGGGTAAAAAAAGGTGAATTTCGGGTGAAAAAGGGGCAGGTTTGGGTGTGAAAAGGGCAGTTTTGGGTTTAAAAAAATGCAGATTTTGAGTGAAAAAGAGGCGGGTTTGGGTGGAAAAAGGCGGATTTTGGATAGAAACCCGCGGATTTGGGTTGGAAAAGGAGGATTTTGGTTGGAAAAAGGAGGATTTTGGTTGAAAAAAATGCGGATTTTGGCTGGAAAAAGGCGGATTTTGGTTGGAAAAAGGCGGATTTTGGTTGAAAAAGGGGGATTTGGGGTGGAAAAAGGCGGATTTTGGTTGGAAAAAGGCGGATTTTGGCGGAAAAGGCGGGATTTGGGCAGGGCCCCTCCCGGCCCGGGAATCCTGAGGGAACAAAGAGAAGGAGCCGCCGCGAGGCCGAAGCGCCGCTCGGAGGCCAAACCCGGCGGCTCTGAGGGAAAACCCGCCGGTTTCGGGGAAAAAGAGGCTGTTCTGAGGCCAAAAAATCAGTTTTAAGGCAAAAAGAAAAAAAAATCAGTTTTGCAAAAAAAAATTAAATCAGTTTTGAGGCAAAACCCGCCGGTTTGGGGTAAGAACGCGGCGTTTTGAGGGGAACTGGAGGCGTTTTGAGGGGAATTGGTGGCGTTTTGGGGCGAAAAGCGGCGCTTTAAGGGGTTTAAGATTTGAGGGGTCCGGGGGGGGCCCTGAGGGGAGTCCCGGCCCGGGGGCGGGGCCAAGAGCGCGCCCCCGCACGCCATTGGCCAGCGCCGCCGCGCGCGCCGCCGCTGATTGGCCGAGCGCCCTGCCGCTCGCCACCGCCCCGCCCCGCGGCCATTGGCCGGCGCGGCCGCCACTCCGCGAGTCGCCCCGCCCCTTCGCCGCCGCTATTGGTCAACACAGCCGTCACTCCGAGCGCGGCTCCGCCCCCACCCAGACCTTATTGGCTGGCGCGGCCGTCACTCCGAGAGCCGCCGCGCCGCCATTGGCCGCCGCGCCTGCCCATCACCGCGCCAGGCCCCGCCTCCGCGCTACCGCCCATTCATCCGCCGCCGCCGCGGCCGCCGCCGGTACCTGCGCTGGGAGCGGCTCCGGCGCCGGCCCGTCCGCCGCGGTCTGGCCGCCCCTGCCAGGAGCCGCCGCCGCTCCGCGCTCCGCCCGCCAAAACCGCCCGCAGCGCGCAGGCGCCGCCGGCCTCGCTCCCGCGCATGCGCCCGCCCCCCTCCTCCTCCCCTCAACTCCCCGCGGGCGCTGCGCAGGCGCACCTTGAGGCGGGCGGGCGGCCGGCCCGTGCTCGCCGCCGCCGGGGCCCCGCGGCCTCCCCGCCGCCGCCGCCGCCGCCGCTGCTGCTCCCGCCGCGCTCTCCGCGCCGCGCTGGGCCCGCCGCCGGCCCGCGCTGGAGCGACAGCCCCGCCGGCCAATCAGCGCGGCCCGCCCGCGCGCCGAGCCAATCAGCGCGGTCCGGGGGGCGGGCCCTTCTCGGATCCAACCAATGGGAGCGCCACCCAGAGGAGTCTCCGGGCCGGAGCGGGAAAAGCAGAGCGGGGCGTGGTGGAAGTGCCGTCACCCAATCAGCGCGCAGCGAGGGCGGGACTGGGTTGAGCTCAACCAACCAGCGCGCGGGGTGCGGGCGGGGCGCGGCGCTGCGGCCAATAGGAACGAGGCGGTGAGAGGCGTCGTCCAATGGGAGCGGGTGCGGGGGCGCGGCGCGGCCAATGGCGCGGCGCGGGGGGCGTGTCCGGCGGCGGGGGCGGCGGGTGAGGCGGCGGCGCGCGCAGCGCTCGGCCCCTTTCCCGTGTCGGCCCTCGCAGAGGGAGCATCGCCCGCCGCCGCCGCCCGCCCGCCCGCCCCGCCCCGCCCGCCCCGCGCCGCCGCCGCCGCCGCCGCCATGGCCAAGGCCGAGGTCAGACTCTGCGCCCCCTTTTCCCGCCGCTCCCCCCGCGCCGTTCCCGGGATGGATCAACCCCCCCCCCCCCCCCTTCCCCTCAGCGGCGCCGCGCGGGCCCCGCGGGTTCGCACCGCGCATGCGCGCGCCGGGCCGGCCCCCGCCGCGCTGCCACTGCGCAGGCGCCGTGGGGTGGGGTGGGGGGGTCTTGGGGGGGGGGGATGGAGAAGGGAAAAGGGGGAGGGTCACCCCCCAAACCCACACGAAGAGAGACCCCCCCCACCGCTCCATCATCGCCGTGAGACACCGAGCGCTCCTCCCGCGCCCGCCCGCGGGCCACGTGCGCGTTCTTTGTGTCGAGAGGGATTGCGGGGGGGTCCCAAAAATCAAGGGCTGGGGAGGGGGGGCTACAGAAAGGGGGGTTTGGTGGGAGGTTTGAGGGGGTGTCGGGGTCCTGAAATAGGGGTTGGGGAAGGCTGGAGGTGATGGGCTCTAAAATAGGGGTGGGGGTCCAAAAGGAGGGGCTTGGGGGGTGAAGGGACTTGAGAGCCTGGGGGGTCCCGAAATTAAGGGGTGGGGGATTCAAGGGGGGTTTGGGCCCCAAAATCGGGGCTGGGGGTCCTGTTGGGATCAGGGCAGGCCCCCAGGGATGGGGCTGGGGGGTTCAAGGGGTTGTGGGACCCAAAAATAGAGTTTGGGGGCTCCAAAAATAGGGTCTGGGGGACTAAAGGCTTGGGGGGCTTCAGAAATAGGCACTGGGGGTGCTCTGGGGCCTGGAGGGGCCTTGAATTGGGCCTGGGGGACTTGGGGGTTTGGGCAGCCCCAAAAATGGGGGCTGGGGAGACTCAGGGGCCTGGTGGGTCCCAAAAATAAAGGAGTCTTGAGGGGTCCCTTTGAGGCCAAGGTGGCCCCCAGGGGTGGGGGTTGAGTGGACTCAGGAGCCTGGTAGAGCCCAAAAATAGGGAGGCTCCAAAAAGAGGGGCTGGTGGGCCCCAAAAATGGGGTCTGAGGGAGACATGAGGATTCTTGTGAGTCCAAGGTGCCCCTCCAGGGTCTGCAGGAACTTGGGGGTCTCTCTGGGACCAGGGATGGGGCTGGGGGGGCTCAGGGGCTGGGGGCCTCCCAGGCAGGAAGTCTGTGTATACTCAGGGACCTGGTTGGCCCCAAAAATAGGGATTGGGGGGCTCCAAGAACAGGGGCTGGGGGGATCTGGGGTACCTTAGGGAGAAGGTGCCCCCCCAGATGGGACTTGGGATGTGGTGGGCCCCAAAATGGGGAATGAGGAGGCACTTTGGGGTGTCAGGACCTTCCTGGAGCATTGGGGGTCCCAGGGATCCCAGGTCAGAGGTTTGGGGGGGTTGGAGTGTCTCCAGTTGGGGTTCAGAGGGGTCCAGCCCCCCCATTGACCCCCTGGCTCCCCAAACCCACCCCCAGTCCCCGAAGGAGCCGGAGCAGCTCCGGAAGCTTTTCATCGGCGGCCTCAGCTTTGAAACCACAGATGAGAGTCTGCGCAGCCACTTCGAGCAGTGGGGGACCCTGACCGACTGTGTGGTGAGACCCTCGGGCCCCTGAGACCCCCCCTGAGGCCCCCCTGAGAGCCCCAGACCCACCTGGGGCACCGAAACCCACCCTGAGACCCCCAGACCTGCCATGGACACCCAAACCCACCCTGAGACCCACCCTGAGAGCCCCAGACCCACCTGGGGCACTGAAACCCACCCTGAGAGCCCCAGACCCACCTGGGGCACCCAAACCCACCCTGAGACCCCAGACCCACCCTGAGACCCCAAACACACCCTGACCGACTGTGTGGTGAGACCCTCGGGCCCCTGAGACCCCCCAGACCCATCTGGGGCACCCAGACCCACCCTGAGACCCCAAACACACCCTGACCGACTGTGTGGTGAGACCCTCGGGCCCCTGAGACCCCCCAGACCCATCTGGGGCACCCAAACCCACCCTGAGACCCCCCAGACCCACCCTGAGACCCCCCCAGACCCACCTGGGGCACCGAAACCCACCCTGAGACCCCCCCAGACCTACCAGGGACACCCTGACCGACTGTGTGGTGAGACCCTGGGGCACCCAAACCCACCCTGAGACCCCCCCAGACCCACCCTGAGAGCCCCAGACCCACCTGGGACACCCAAACCCACCCTGAGACCCCCAGACCTGCCATGGACACCCAAACCCACCCTGAGACCCCCCCAGACCCACCTGGGGCACCGAAACCCACCCTGAGACCCCCCCCAGACCCACCCTGAGAGCCCCAGACCCAACTGGGACACCCAAACCCACCCTGAGACCCCCCCCCAGACCCGCCCTGAGACCCCAAACCCACCCTGAGACCCCCAGACCTACCAGGGACACCCTGACCGACTGTGTGGTGAGACCCTCGAGCCCCTGAGACCCCCCCAGACCCACCTGGGACACCCAAAACCACCCTGAGACCCCCAGACCTACCACGGACACTCAAACCCACCCTGAGACCCCGAAACACACCTGGGACACCCAGACCCACCCTGAGACCCCCCCAAAACCCACCCTGAGACTCCAAACACACTCTGAGACCCCCAGACCCACCTGGGACACCCAAACCCACCCACAGACCCCCAAACCTCCCCAGGACCCTGTGATTGAGTGTGTGGTGAGACCCCAAACCACATCCTGGGGTGCCCCAACCTCATCCAGACCACAGTCACAGCCCTGGGACCCCCAGATTCCCCTTGGACCTGCAATCTCCTCCCCTTTAGCTGTGTGTGACTCCCTTCACTGCCCTGTAAATGTTCCCTCCCCTGTTCCTTCTGGCTGTTTCCCCTCATCTCTGTCTGTGTGTGTGTCTGTGTCTCCTCACCTGCATTACCTGTCCAGGTCCCCTCTCCTGTCCCCTCTCCCTTGGCTGTGTCTTCCCTCACCTGGACACATCTTCTCTCCTGTGTCCCTGTCCATATTCCCTCACCTGTGTCTTGTTTCTTGTCCCTTCCCTGTCCCCTCATCTGTGTCCATATGCCTTGTACATGTCCCGTCTTCCTATGCCCTCCCCTGTCCCCTCCCCTGTGCCCCCTGCTGTCCCCTGCCCTGTGTCCCTCCCCTGTGCCCCTGTCCCTGACGTGCTGTGCCCCTGGCTGTCCCCTGCCTCTGTCCCCTGTCCCCTCCCCTGTGCCCCCTGCTGTCACCTGTCCTGTGTCCCTCCCCTGTGCCCCTGTCCCCTGCCCCTATCTCTGATGTGCTGTGTCCCTGTCCCCTGCTCCTGTCCCGTGTCCCTCTCCTGTCCCCTGCCCCTATTCCTGATGTGCCCCTGTCCCCTGCTGTTCCCTATTTCTGACGTGCTGTGCCCCTGTCCCTGTCCCCTGCTGCCCCTGGCCCTGTCCCTGATGTGCCATACCTCCGTCCCTGTCCCTGTCCCCTGTCCCCTGCTGTTCCCTATCCCTGACGTGCCGTACCCCTGTCCCTGTCCCCTGTCCCTGTCCCCTGCTGTCCCTGACGTGCCGTACCCCTGTCCCCTGTCCCTGTCCCCTGCTGTCCCTGACGTGCTGTGCCCCTGTCCCTGTCCCCTGTCCCTGTCCCCTGCTGTCCCTGACGTGCCGTACCCCTGTCCCCTGTCCCTGTCCCCTGCTGTCCCTGACGTGCTGTGCCCCTGTCCCTGTCCCCTGCCCCTGTTGTGCCCTGTCCCTGTCCCCTGGTGTCCCTGACGTGCCGTGCCCCCCCAGGTGATGCGGGACCCCAACACGAAGCGCTCGCGGGGCTTTGGCTTCGTCACCTACTCGTCGGTGGAGGAGGTCGATGCGGCCATGAACGCGCGGCCACACAAGGTGGACGGGAGGGTGGTGGAGCCCAAGAGGGCCGTGTCCAGAGAGGTGAGTGAGGGGCTGGGGGGGCTTAGCTGTGTCCAGAGAGGTGAGTGAGGGGCTGGGGGGGCTTAGCTGTGTCCAGAGAGGTGAGTGAGGGGCTGGGCTGTGTCCAGAGAGGTGAGTGAGGGGCTGGAGGGGCTGGGCTGTGTCCAGAGAGGTGAGTGAGGGGCTGGGCCGTGTCCAGAGAGGTGAGTGAGGGGCTGGAGGGGCTGGGCTGTGTCCAGAGAGGTGAGTGAGGGGCTGGGGGGGCTGGGCCGTGTCCAGAGAGGTGAGTGAGGGGCTGGGGGGGCTTAGCTGTGTCCAGAGAGGTGAGTGAGGGGCTGGAGGGGCTGGGCTGTGTCCAGAGAGGTGAGTGAGGGGCTGGGACCCCTGACTGGGGGCTTGGGGTGAGGGGGGAGTGTGGGACCCCCATGGAGGGGACACTGAGATGTACAGGGAACTGGGGGCTTCTGGTGGGGGGAAAGGCTGGGACTTCTTGGGGATCAAACTTCACTGCAGGGAAAGGGTCTGAGAGCTGGGGGGCCCTTGAACCCCAGTGGGGGGGACACTGGGAGCTCAGGTGGGGGCAGGCCTGGAGAATGGGGTCTGGGGTCACCACAATCCTGGGGTCACCTCCCTGAGCTTAATTAAACCCTGGGGACACCTCCCTGAGCTCCACTAAACCCTGGAGACACCTCCCTGAGCTTCATTAAACCCTGGGGACACCTCCTTGGGCTCCATTAAACCCTGGGGACACCTCCTTGGGCTCCATTAAACCCTGGGGACACCTCCTTGGGCTCCATTAAACCCTGGGGACACCTCCTTGGGCTCCATTAAACCCTGGGAACCCCTCCCTGAGCTCCATTAAACTCTGGGGACACCTCCCTGAGCTCTATTAAACCCTGGGGACACCTCCTTGGGCTCCCCAAAACCCTGGGGACACCTCCCTGGGCTCCCCTAAGCCCCAGTGCCCTCCATGTCCTGGGATGTCCTCAGTGGTGCCGGGTCAGACCCAGCACTCCCGGAGCCTTTTCCCACCTGTCCCATTCCATGATTTCCCCCATGCCAGGACTCACAGCGACCAGGTGCCCACCTGACAGTGAAGAAGATCTTCGTGGGGGGCATCAAGGAGGACACAGAGGAGCATCACCTGCGGGACTATTTTGGGCAGTACGGCAAGATCGAGGTCATCGAGATCATGACCGACCGCGGCAGCGGCAAAAAACGCGGCTTCGCCTTCGTCACCTTCGACGACCACGACTCGGTGGACAAGATTGTCAGTGAGTCCTGGGGGGGTCTGTGCACCCCCCTGTGCCACACCCTGGGGGGCCAAGGAGGGGACAGGGTGGAGATAAGGATGGCACAGGAGTGGGAGGGAGCAGGGACAGGAAGGAATGAGATGGAGACAGGGACAGGATGAAGGGAACAGAAGGGACAGGATGGGAACAGGAAGGGACAAGACAGGGGCAGGATGGGGAGAAAACAGCCAGGGAAGGGACAGGATGGGAACAGGAATGGGCAAGACAGGGGCAGGATGGGGAGAAGGATGGAGGGGAGAAAATAGCCAGGGAAAGGACAGGAATGGACAAGACACAGGGGCAGGATGGGGAGGAGGATGGAGGGGAGAAAACAGCCAGGGAAGGGACAGGATGGGAACAGGAATGGGCAAGACAGGGGCAGGATGAGGAGAAGGATGGAGGGCAGAAAACAGCCAGGGAAGGGACAGGATGGGAACAGGAAGGGGCAGGCTGGGGAGATGGAGGGGACAGGGACAAGATGGGGAGAAGGATTGAGGGGTGGAGCAGTCAAGGTAGGAACAGGATTGGGTTGAGAACATGCGACAGATGGAGTGAGGTGAGGGACACACAGGCACTGGGACAGGATGGGAAATGGAGGGGGCAGGATGGAACGGCCATGGAGGGCCAGGGTGGACTCTGGAGAGCAGCCCAGAGCTGGAGCTCCCCCTGAGCCCTCACTGTGCCCCCCCCACAGTCCAGAAGTACCACACGGTGAACGGGCACAACTGCGAGGTGCGCAAGGCGCTGTCCAAGCAGGAGATGGCGAGTGCCTCTGCCAGCCAGCGAGGTGAGCCCCCCGCCCGCGCCCCGGCCTGGCCCCCAGCCCCAACTGTGGCTGCACGCGCTGCCTGTGCTGTGCCTAAAGGCTGTGCCCCCCCCCCCGCCGCCCCCTCCCCTCTTAGGCCGCAGCGGCTCCGGGAACTTCGGCGGTGGCCGCGGAGGTGGATTCGGCGGGAACGACAACTTCAACCGCGGCGGCAACTTCGGTGGCCGTGGTGAGTGAGGGGGGACCCTCCCGACACCAACTGGGACCTGCTGAGAGCCACTGGGGGCAATTAGGACCCATGGGGACCCATTGGGATCTACCAGGATCCACTGGGACTTAAAAGGCCCACTGGGAGCTACTGGGACCCCCTGGGAACCACTAGAACCTACTGGGGCTCACCAGGCCCTACTAGAACCTGGTGGGACCCACTGGGACATAGAGGGACCCACCAGGATCCACTGGGACTTGCTGAGTCCCACTGGGAGCTATTGAGACCCCCTGGGAACCACCAAAACCCACTGGGACATGGGGGGACCCATTGGGATCTACTAGGACTTACTGAGTCCCACTGGGAGCTACTGAGACCCACTGAGACATGGAGGGACCCACTGGGATCTACTGGGACCCATTGGGGCCCACTGGGCTCTGTGGGGACCCACCAGGATCTACTGGGACTCATGGAGACCCACTGGGCTCTGTAGGGATCCACTGGGATCTACTGGGACTTACTGAGTCCCACTGGGAGCTACTGAGACCCAGTGAGACCCACTGAGACATAAAGGGACCCACTGGGATCTACTGGGACCCATTGGGCCCCACTGGGCTCTGTGGGAACCCACTGGGATCTACTGGGACTTACTGAGTCCCACTGGGAGCTACTGAGACATAGAGGGACCCACTGGGATCTACTGGGACCCATCAGCCCTTGGGATCCCCCAGGACCCCCTGGGTGGGCTCTCCTGGGCCCCCCTGACCCCCGTCCCCCCACGTGCAGGTTACGGGGGCGGCGGCGGCCCCGGCTACTCGGGGGGTAACCGCGGCTACGGCGGCAGCGGCTCCTACGACGGCTACAACAACGGCGGTGGCTTCGGCGGCGGCAGCGGCGGGCGGAGACCGGCCCGGGGGCCAGCGCTGGCCGTGCGCAACGGGCTGGGCGAGGCGGGCTCAGGTGGGACCCCCTGGCACTGCCGGGGCACCCCCAGGGGCTGGGGGGCACCGCCGGTTAGAGCTGCACCCGGTTCAGCCTCTCCCAGGCCTCGGGGCTCCCAGTTAAACCACCCCAGAACTCCTGGTTAAACCCCTCCCACCCCTCTGGGCTCCCAGTTAAACCACCCCAGAACTCCTGGTTAAACCCCTCCCAGGCCTCGGGGCTCCCAGTTAAGCCACTCCTGGTTAAACCCCTCGCACCCCTCGGGGCTCCCAGTTAAACCACTCCTGGTTAAACCCCTCCCACCCCTCGGGGCTCCCAGTTAAGCCACTCCTGGTTAAACCTCTCCCACCCCTCGGGGCTCCCAGTTAAGCCACTCCTGGTTAAACCCCTCGCACCCCTCTGGGCTCCCACTTAAACCATTCCTGCTTAAACCCCTCCCAAGCCTCTGGGCTCCCAGTTAAACCACTCCAGAGCTCCCAGTTACACCTCACCCAGGCCTCTGGGCTCCCAGTTGAACCACTCCTGGTTAAACCCCTCCCACCCCTCTGGGCTCCCAGTTAAGCCACTCCTGGTTAAACCCCTCCCATCCCTCTGGGCTCCCAGTTAAACCACTCCTGTTAAACCTCTCCCAGGCCTTGGGCCACCCCCAGCCCTTGGTAGCCCTGATCTCCTGTGTCTCCCCCAACACTCTGGGTGCCCCCCTACTCAGCCAATCCCTGGGGTGCCCCCCATTCCTCCCCATCCCTGGGGTGCCCCCCTGACCCTGTTTCCCCCTCCAGGCAGCAATTTTGGGGGCGGGGGCAGCTACAACGACTTCGGCAGCTACAACAACCAGGCCTCCAGTTTCGGGCCCATGAAGGGCGGCAGCTTCGGGGGGCGCAGCTCGGGGCCCTACGGGGGCGGTGAGTGGGGGGCTCTCACATACCCTGGGGGGTCAGGAGGGGCTCTACAGGGGCACTGAGTGGGTGGGAGGGACCCTAAAATACCCTGGAGGGGCAGCTCGGGGCCCTACGGGGGCGGTGAGTGGGGGGCTCTCACATACCCTGGGGGGTCAGGAGGGGCTCTACAGGGGCACTGAGTGGGTGGGAGGGACCCTCAAATACCCTGGAGGGGCAGCTCGGGGCCCTACGGGGGCGGTGAGTGGGGGGCTCTCACATACCCTGGGGGGCAGTGAGTGGGGGGGACCCTCAAATACCTTGGGGGAATCTGGAGGGGCATCTCAGGGCCCTGCAGGGGTGGTGATGGGGAATACAGACCCCAAAAATCACCTCAGGGGACCTCACAATGTCCTGGGGGGGCTGGGGTGGGGGTGGGGGGCAGCTTTGGGAGGGTCCCTATTGGGTGATGGAATGGGGGGAGCCCAAAAATATCCTGGAGGGTCCCCAGAATGTCCTGGGTGGGACCCTGAAGTGTCCTGGGGGGGCAGCTTTGGGGGGTTCAGCCTGGAGGGGGCAGCTCTGGGCCCTACAGGGATGGTGAGTCCTGAGAGGGGAGCCCAAAGTGTCCCCAAATGTCTGGAGGTCCCTGAATTGTCCTCCTTTGGTCCCCAGGTGGCTACGGCAGCTCCAGTGGCGGCAGCTACGGAGGAGGGAGGAGGTTTTAATGGCCAGGTGAGGGGAAAAGGGGGGAAAAGGGAAAAGGGGAAAGGGGGGAGAAAAAAGGGGAAAGGAAATTAAATGGTTGGGGAGGAAATTAACAGGTTAAAAAAAAAGGTTGGAAGAAAATAGTGAGAGAAAAGTGGGGCAAAAGTGGGAAAACGTTTGGGGAAATGTCAGGGAAAATGGAAAAAAAAATGTGGGGGCAATAAAGGTTGGAAAATGATGGGGGAAAGATTAATAAATGGGCCAGTTTGTGACCTAAATATGGGACAAAGGTTGGAGAAAAGGGAAAAGATCAGGCAAAAAGACTGGAGAAAAGATTTGGGATGAGATGGAGGAAAAATGAGAAGAGATTTCAAGTTGGAAGAGTATTGAGAAAATGAAGTGGAAAAAAAACGGGGAGGAAAGATTAAAAATGGGAAAAAGATGAGGAAAGAAAAAGATTGAGAAAAGTATTTGAAAGAAAGATTAGGAAAAAGGAGAAAAGGACTGAAAAGTGATGAAGAAAAAAGAGAAAAGATGGAAAGGTTGGAAAAAGATTGAAGGAAAAGATGAAAACTAGGAGAAAAATGGGAAAACAGGCAGAGGTTGGAGAAAAGGGCTGGAAAACAGGAAAAGGGCTGGAAAACTGGGAAAGGGTCGGGAAGGGCTGGGAAAGGACCTTTCCCGGGCGAGGGAAGCACTTCTAACTCTGCCGTTTCCAGGCCGGCGCTCCCTGATCCTCCCGTGTCGTCCCCAGGACCCGGAGCCGGGCGGGAGCGGGGCCGGGGCTGGAGCCGGAGCTGGAGCCCCCCGGGACCGCCCCTGGAGCCCCCCGGGACCGCCCCTGGAGCCCCCCGGGACCGCCCCTGGAGCCCCCCGGGCCGCCCCCGGGACCGCCCCGGCCCCCGCCCCCGGGGCTGGCCGTGGTCGCCGTGTCCAGGTCCCCGTAGTTCCGTGCGGAGCCTCCCGCACCGCCGGGGTCGCTCCCGGCCGTGTCCCGCCGTGTGTCCTGTACTGCCCACCCCCAGACCCCCCACCCTGGACGCTCAATAAATGTCTCTCTTGGTTTTTTTTTTTTAAATTATTATTTTTTAATATTTTTTAAAGGCTTTTTTTTTTTTTCTCTTCTGGGCGCTCATCTCCCCATCTGCACCACCCTCCTCCCCATTGGGTACCTCAGCTGTCAATCACAGCCTGGCTCCTCCCCGTGTCCCCAAAGTGTCCCCATGGCTTTGCCCGCCCCCCCCCCTCCCCACTAATTCCCACCTTCCCTTTTGTAGGAGCCGCCGGCACCGGGATTGGAGCCCGCGGAGGTGAGCGGGGGGGACACGGGGGGGCCATGGGGACACCCAGGGCAGGGTCACCCCCCCCAGAACTGTCCCACCCCCCCAGCGCCCGCGGGACCCCCCGGTGCCCTCAATAAAAGGGTATTTTTGTACCTGTGTCCCGTGTGTGGGGACAGGGAGGGGGACACGGACAGGATGGGGACAAGGATGGAGGGGACAGGATGGGGACAAGGATGGAGGGGACAGGATGGGGTGGGGACTTGGGACAGGTGGGACTGAGGGACACAGTGGCACTGGGATAGGATGGGAAATAGTGGAGATGGAGGAGACAGGGATGGAGCTGGGGACAAGGGTGGAGCAGCCATGGAGGGGACAGAGGGGACGGGGACACTGAGGAACAGCACAGGGATGGAGGGGACAGGGGGGACACTGAGGAACAGCACAGGGACAGGGAGACACAAGAACAGCACAGGGATGGAGGGGACAGGGGGGACACTGAGGAACAGCACAGGGACAGGAGGGGACAGGGGGGACACTGAGGAACAGCACAGGGACGGGGGACACTGAGGAACAGCGGAGGGGACAGGAGGACACTGAGGAACAGCACAGGGACAGGGGGACACAAGAACAGCACAGGGATGGAGGGGACAGGGGGGACACTGAGGAACAGCACAGGGACAGGAGGGGACAGGGGGGACACTGAGGAACAGCACAGGGACAGGAGGGGACAGGGGGGACACTGAGGAACAGCACAGGGACAGGAGGGGACACTGAGGAACAGCACAGGGACAGGGGGGACACTGAGGAACAGCACAGGGATAGGAGGGGACAGGGGGGACACTGAGGAACAGCACAGGGACAGGAGGGGACAGGCTGGAGCCAAAGCAGGAGGGAGCAGGTTGGGTGAGGCTGCCTTGGGTGGGGCGCCTGGTCTGGGAACCCGAGGGGGGCCATGTGTCACCTGGAGGTGACAGGGACAGGTGATGGGCAGGTGAGGGGTTGATGGTGCCCTGGGGTGACCAGGATGTGTCACTGGGGTGAGGGAGGTGACAAAGTGGGGACACCTCCTTGACCTGGGGGGACAGAGGGAGATGGATATGACAGGAATGTGTCACCCCAGGGTGACATGAGAGGACAGACACAAGAGGTTTCAGAGCAGGTTTATTGTGTTTGCAGGGGTGGCAGTGACAGTGTCCCCAGAGTGTCCCCACAGCCAGGGCAGGGCTGGGGGGTGCAGGGGGGGCTCCCAAGGGTGTCCTGGGGGTCTGTGGAGGGGGGGGGGGTGTCACCCAAGGCCCCTGTCACTCCCCTGGCCCAGGGGCCACATCCTCGAGTGTCCCCAGCACCTGCTGTGTGACCCTTCCCAAGTCCCTTTGTGTGTCCCCATCCCTGTCCCTCACTGCCCCCAACACCTGGGAGGTGACACTGCCCAGGTCCCTGTGTGTGTCCCTGTCCCCAAGTGTCCCCAGCACATCATGTGTGACCCAGGCCAGCTCCCTGTTTGGGGTCTGGTCACTGAGTGTCCCCAGGTCCCTGTGTGTGTCCCCATCCCCAAGTGCTCCCAGCACCTGGGAGGTGACACCGTGTGTGTCCCTGTCCCCGAGTGCCCCCAGCACCTGGGAGGTGACACCGTGTGTGTCCCTGTCCTCGAGTGCCCCCAACACCTGGGAGGTGACACCGTGTGTGTCCCTGCCCTCGAGTGCCCCCAACACCTGGGGGGTGACACCGTGTGTGTCCCTGTCCTCGAGTGCCCCCAACACCTGGGAGGTGACACCGTGTGTGTCCCTGTCCCCAAGTGCCCCCAACACCTGGGGGGTGACACTGCCCAGCTCCTCATGTGGGTCCCCATCCCCAAACACCCCCATGACCCTCTGAGTGCCCCGTGGGGTCCCCTCCCTGTCCCCAAGCGCCGCTGTCCCCGCGGGGGTGACACTGTTGGTGTCCCCGTTGCTCAGAGCGCCCATGACCTCCCGCGTGACCCTCTCCAGCTGCCCGCGGAGGGTGCCCAGTGCCCGCTGTGCGTGTCCCCGTGCCCGCAGCAGCCGCTCCCGCTCCCTGCCCAGCCGGCACAGCTCTGCCCTCAGTCCGGCGATGGCCTCGAGCCGGCGCCGCCGGCACCGCTGGGCCGCCACCTTGTTCCTGCCGCGGCGCCGGATGTCCCGGCACAGCGCCAGCTGCGCGCCCGACGCCCGTGCCCGCGCCAGGATGGCCTTCAGGTCCTCCACGGGCAGTGACACGATGGCCTCGGGCGCCAGGGGCAGCGCCAGCGCCAGGGCACGGCGGCGGTCACGGCTGCCGGGGATGGCGGTGGCACCGGTGACGGTGATGGCACCGGTGATGCCGCCGTTGGCACCGTGGTCGGTGCCACCGTGATGGTGCCGCAGGTTCATGGTGGGCTCAGGCACCAAGGGCGGTGCCAGGGACAGTGTCTGGTGCCAGTTGTGGCCACTGGTGACACCGGTACTGCTGTTGTCACCGGTGCCACCGTCACTGGTGTCACTGCCGTGGCGGTGCTGCAGGTTCATGGTGGCCTCGGGCGCCAAGGGCAGTGCCAGGGACAGCGGGTGGTGCTGGTTGTGGCCACCAGTGAGAGCACTGTCACCATTGCCACCAATGCCATGGCGGGGGGCACTGTTGTCACCGTTGTCACCACTTGTGCCACCGTGGTGGTGCTGCAGGTTCACCAAGGCCTCGGGTGCCACGGGCAGTGCCAGGGACAGTTCCTGGCGCTGGTCACGGCCACCAGTGCCACCTCTGGTGTCCCCATTGTCACTGCTGTGGTGCTGCTGCAGCACTGGAGGGAAGGGGGGTGGGAAAGGAGGGGTGGGGAAAGGGGAAGGAAAAGGAGGGGAGAAATGGGGGGCACAGGGGGGGAAAGGGGGAGTGGGGACAGGGTAAAAAGGGGGGTCCCCTGGGGGGTCCGATGGCACATCCAGGCCCTGGGGGGAGAAAGGGGAGTCAGGGGGGGCACAGTGGGGGGCTCTGGGGGCAAAGGGAGTACAGGGGGGGCTTCTCACAGGGCAGGGGGTACAATGGGGGCTCTCAGGGGGCAGTGAGGGTGGGGAGGGGGCTCTGCCAGCACAGTGGGGGGTACAATGGGGGGCTCTCAGGGGGCAGCGAGTGTGGGGAGGGGGCTCTGCCAGCACAGTGGGGGGTACAATGGGGGGCTCTCAGGGGGCAGCGAGTGTGGGGAGGGGGCTCTGCCAGCACAGTGGGGGGTACAATGGGGGGCTCTCAGGGGGCAGCGAGTGTGGGGAGGGGGCTCTGCCAGCACAATGGGGGGTACAATGGGGGTTCTCAGGGGGCAGTGAGGGTGGGGAGGGGGCTCTGCCAGCACAGTGGGGGCTCTCAGGGGGCAGTGAGTGTGGGGAGGGGGCTCTGCCAGCACAGTGGGGGCTCTCGGGGCAGTGAGGGTGGGGAGGGGGCTCTGCCAGCACAGTGGGGGCTCTCAGGGGGCAGTGAGGGTGGGGAGGGGGCTCTGCCAGCACAGTGGGGGGTACAATGGGGGCTCTCAGGGGGCAGTGAGTGTGGGGAGGGGGCTCTGCCAGCACAGTGGGGGGTACAATGGGGGGCTCCCAGGAGGAAGGGGGTGCAGAGGGAGGGGTCTGAGGGGGGTGGGTGCACTGGGGGGATATTGGGGGCTCATGGAGGGGGCACAGGCTGGGCAATGGCCTATACAGGTGTGGGGCGTGGCCTTGGGAGGGTGTGACGGGGGCGTGGCCAACATGGGCGTGGCCAATATGGGCGTGGCTCACCTGCAGCTCAGTGAGGGACAGGATCTCCTGCCACGTGACCTCCACCTCGACCGGGGGCGGGGCCAAAGCCGGGCCACGCCTCCCCAGCACCTGCAGGAGCCTCTGATTGGTGAGGGTGGGGCCTGGCCCCGCCCCTTTGCACCCCCCGGGTCCTGCAGCCACGCCCCTAAACCCCCCTGATCCTCCACGCCCCCAGACCCCTCTGGGACCCCCCAGACCCCCCCCAATGCCCCCCCAGACGCCTCTGGGACTCCCAAATCAACCCCAATATCCAGACCCCCCCTGGGATCCCCCGAAACCCAACCAAATACCCCTCCCAGACCCTTCTGGGACCCCTCAAATCCCCCCAATACCCCCCAGACCCCTCTGGGACCCCCCAAATCCCCCCAATACCCCCCAGACCCCTCTGGGACCCCCCAAATCCACTCCAATACCCCTCCCCAGACCCCTCTGGGACCCCCCAAATCCACCCCAATACCCCTCCAGACCCCTCTGGGACTCCCCAAATCAACCCCAATACCCCTCCAGACCCCTTTGGGACCCTCCAAATCCATCCCAACACCCCCCATCCTTCCCTTTGCCCCTAAAACACCACCCGAGACCCCCCCAAACCTGCTTATCCCCAAGACCCTCCCCAGCCCCACTGTACCCCCCCCATGACCCCCTTACCCACCAGGGCCCCCCAGATCCCGCAATTCCCACTGCCCAAACCCCCCCGTGCCACTCCAGTGCCCCAGTTACCCCTCCCCAGACCCCCCAGGCCCCCCCAGGACCCCCCCCTCTCACCTCGGGGTCCCCCATGGCCGGAGCTGCAGCGTCTCCTCCTGCAGCCCCAAAATCGGGGGGTTATCGCCCACCCTGGGGTGGGGGACACCCACTGACCCACCCAGGTTGTTGAGGGGGGCACCCCCACCACCCCCAACTTCTCATTTGGGGGGTGTCTGGGTGTCCCCACCCTTGGGTGCCCCCCCCGGGGTGGGTCAGGGCGTGTCTCACCCCCCTTGGAGCCCCTCCCAGTCATTGCCCAATTGCAGGGACGTTGCACAAGCAGCGACCGACGGGTCCCACCCGTGACTGGACGGGGGGGACACCCCCTGTCACACCCTGTCACCCCCTGTCACACCCCGGGTCACCCCTGGTGTCACCCCCTGTCACAGCCCTGGGTCACCCCTGGTGTCACCCCCTGTCACACCCCAGGTCACCCACAGTGTCACCCCCTGTCTCTCCCCATCATCCCCCCCGTGTCACCCCCAATGTCACCTCCCCATCACCCCCCGTGTCACCCCCCCAGCATCACATCCTGCCACCCCCCTCTGTGTCACCCCTTGTCACCTCCCCATCCCAGTGTGACCCCCCCATGTCACAGCCTGTCACCCCTACCTGCCGTCACATCACACCCTGTCCCTCGGCGCTGTCACCTCCTGTCACCTCCCCCTCGCCCCCTGTCACCCCTCAGGTCACCCCGTGTCCCCCTCTGTGGTGACGGTGGCAGGGGAGGGAAGTTGTCCCCTCTGTCCCCCCCTGTGTCCCCCCCCATGTCCCCCCCCTCCCTCCCCCGCGGCCGTTGGGGCCGTTTCCGCCTGTTCCGTCCCAGGGCCCGGCACTGACAGCGGGAAAGGGGGAGCGGGACGGGGGGGGACACACGTGTGAGAGCACACACGTGTCAGAGCACACACATGTGAGAGCACACACGTGTCAGAGCACACACATGAACACACGTGTGAGAGCACACACATGTCAGAGCACACACGTGTGAGAGCACACACGTGTCAGAGCACACACGTGTCAGAGCACACACATGAACACACACGTGTCAGAGCACACACGTGTCAGAGCACACACATGTGAGAGCACACACGTGTGAGAGCACACACGTGTCAGAGCACACACATGAACACACACGTGTCAGAGCACACACATGTGAGAGCACACACGTGTCAGAGCACACACGTGTCAGAGCACACACGTGTCAGAGCACACACATGAACACACACGTGTCAGAGCACACACGTGTCAGAGCACACACACGTGAGAGCACACACGTGTCAGAGCACACACATGAACACACACGTGTCAGAGCACACACGTGTCACAGCACACACGTGAGAGCTCACACATGTCACAGCACACACATGAACACACATGTGAGAGAGCTCACACATGTCAGAGCACACACATGAACACACACACGTGTGCCCCAGTCTCGGGGTCCCTGGGCACACACTTGGGCACTGGTACAAGTCCCAAACACACCAACACACGGGCACACGTGTGCTCTGACACAACCCTGGGCGCACACACGCATGTTCACACACACATGTTCACACACACACACGTGTTCACACACACACATATGTTCACACACACGTGTTCACACACAATGTTCACACACACACATGTTCACACACACACGTGTGCTCTGGCACCCAGACCAGGCATGTTCCTGCCTCCAGTCCCCGGGCACACGTGTGTGCACCGATGCCCACACACGTGCTCTGGCACACGGGCACACACGTCCTCTCTGCTTGCACACGTGTGTGCCAACAGCCCCATCCCTGGGCACCGACACGGGCACCAACACATGGACACACCTGGCACACGTGTGTGCCCCTCCTGCTCACACGTGTGAGTCAATCCCCCCCCCGGGGCACACACCTGGCACACACGTGTGCCCTCCCCGGGCACACACCCCCCCTCCCATCCCTGTCACCCCCTCTGTGCCACCCCCGTCCCTGTCACACACCTGTGCCCTCCCTGCCACCCCCCGTGCCAGGACAAACCTGCTCCGGTGTGGGGACAGGGACAGGGACAGGGACAGGGACAGGGACAGGGACAGGGACAGGGACAGGGACAGGCCCCACAGTGCCACCCCCAGCGTGGGCTGTGCCCGCCCTGGGGACACCCCGGGGACAACGAGGGGGGGGGACAGGAACCGGAGGGGGGGACACGGGAGGGGACGTGGGGACAGAGTTGGGGACAGAGTTGGGGACAGAGTTGGGGACATGGGGAGGGGATGGGGGGGACCCAGCTGGGGACAGGGGGACACAAAGGGGGCCATGGGGACATTGGAGGGGCACGGGGCGCGTGGGGACACAAACAGGGACAGGGATGGGGACAGGGACACGGGGCCACCGTGGGGGGACAGGGCAGGGCCACGCCGGGTGCCCCCCTGTGTCACCCCTGTCCCCTCCCCGCCCGGAAGCCACCGGCGGTTTCCCAACGCGGGGACAGGGGGGGGCACCCCCCGCCAGCGCTATCAGGGGGACACAGGGCATCCGGGTGGCACTGCCACCTCCCCCGGGGGCACTGTCACCTCCCCCGGGTGGCACTGCCACCTCCCCCGGGTGGCACTGTCACCTCCCCCAGGGGCACTGCCACCTCCCCAGGGGCACTGTCACCTCCCCCGGGGCACTGTCACCTCCCCCAGGGGCACTGCCACCTCCCCCGGGTGGCACTGTCACCTCCCGCAGGGGCACTGCCACCTCCCCCGGGGCACTGCCACCTCCCCAGGGGGCACTGTCACCTCCCCCGGGTGGCACTGTCACCTCCCCCGGGGCACTGCCACCTCCCCAGGGGCACTGTCACCTCCCCCGGGTGGCACTGTCACCTCCCCCAGGGGCACTGCCACCTCCCCCGGGTGGCACTGTCACCTCCCCCAGGAGCACTGCCACCTCCCCCGGGTGGCACTGTCACCTCCCCCCAGGAGCACTGCCACCTCCCCCGGGTGGCACTGTCACCTCCCCAGGGGCACTGTCACCTCCCCCAGGGGCATTGCGACATTCCACGGGTGGCACTGCCACCTCCCCCCGCTGGCATTGTCACCTTCCCGTGTCACTGCCCGGTCCTGGTGTGTTCCCCCTCCCAGCACCCCCCAATGTCCCCAATCCCCCCAATGTCCCCCCCAATGTCCTCCGATGTCCCCTCAAAGTCCCCCAATGTCCCCCAATGTGTCCTCAGTGTCCCCTCAAAGTCCTCCCAATGTCCCCAATCCCCCCAATGTCCCCCCCAATGTCCCCAGTGTCCCCCCCAATGTCCCCCCAATGTCCCCAATCCCCCCAATGTCCCCCCCCAATGTCCCCCCAATGTCCCCCCAATGTCCCCCCAAATGTCCCCAATCCCCCCCAATGTCCCCCCAATGTCCCCAATGTCCCCCCAATGTCCCCCAATGTCCCCCCAATGTCCCCCCAATGTCCCCAATCCCCCCCATGTCCCCCCAATGTCCCCCAATGTCCCCCCCCAATGTCCCCAATGTCCCCCCAATGTCCCCCAATGTCCCCCCAATGTCCCCAATCCCCCCAATGTCCCCCCAATGTCCCCCCAATGTCCCCAATCCCCCCAATGTCCCCCCCAATGTCCCCAGTGTCCCCCCAATGTCCCCCCCGAATGTCCCCCCAATGTCCCCCCAATGTCCCCCCAATGTCCCCCCCATGTCCCCCCCCAATGTCCCCCAATGTCCCCCCAATGTTCCCCAATGTCCCCCCAATGTCCCCCCCAATGTCCCCCCAATGTCCCCCCAAGTCCCCCCAATGTCCCCCCCAATGTCCCCAATCCCCCCAATGTCCCCCCAATGTCCCCCCCAATGTCCCCCCCAATTTCTCCAATCCCCCCAATGTCCCCCCAATGTCCCCCCCCATGTCCCCCCCAATGTCCCCAATCCCCCCCATGTCCCCCCCAATGTCCCCCAATCCCCCCCAATGTCCCCCAATGTCCCCAAAGGCCCCTCCAGGCCCCGCCCACAGGGGGCGTGGCTAATAGAAGAGGCGTGGCCACTGCAGCGAAATGACCGACCTCTTCCGGTCACGTGCTCGAGGGTACAGCCAATCACAACGCGGCTCCTGCAAAGGGGTGATGTCAGCGCTTCCCCGGTCGCCATGGCGACTACACCGCCCCCTCCACTTCCGGGGCGGGGCGATGCGCGGACTGACGGGTCTTTTCTCCAATCAGCGACCGTTGAGGGAAGGGCGGGAAAGCGAGGCCCGCCCACCGCGCGGAAGCGCGTCGTGATTGGTGCAGTGTGGTCCGTAATGGACCAATCATAGCGGAGAGGCGGTGCCAATGCGCGTGATTGGCAGGCGAGCAGCCAATGAGCGGAGGGCGCCCTTCCGGCTCCACGTCGGCAGCGGCGAGAGCAAAATGGAGGCGCTGGTGCTGGTACGGGAGGGACGGGGGGGACGGGACGGGGCAAGGGGCGAGCGGGGGGACGGGGCAGGAACCGGCCCGTGCAATGCTGGGCCAGTGCCAGGGCAGCGGTGGGGAGGGGGAAACCAGGGGGGGCAATGGGGGAAATGGGGGAGAAAGGGGGTGGGAAAGGGGAGGGGGCGAGGGGAGGGGAGGGGAGGGGAGGGGAGGGGGCGAGGGGGAGGGGAGGGGAGGGGAGGGGGGAAGGCAGGGGAGGGGAGGGAGGGGAGGGAGGGGGTGAGTGGGGCAGGGCAGGGGAGGGCACCGGGGGTTGATGGAGGAGCAAAGGGGGCACCACTGGGGGCAGAATGGCGGGGAACGGGGGCAGAAAAGGGAGGGGAAAGGGGTTGGAGCGGGGGGGGGACAGTGAGGGGGATGGGGGGCACTGGGGAGCACTGGGGGGCATCAGTGGGGGGATAATGGGGGGGACAACGGGGGGCGAAACTTGGGGGATGGCACTGAGGGGGCACTGGATCTGGGGTGGCCCTGGGTGACAGTGGGTGGCCCTGGGTGACAGTGGGTGGCTCTGGGTGGCCCTGGGTGGCCTTGGGTGGCCCTGGGTGGCTCTGGGTGACAGTGGATGGCCCTGGGTGGCAGTGGGTGAGAGTCGTGGCCCTGGGTGACAGTGGATGGCCCTGCGTGGCTCTGGGTGGCCCTGGGTGGCTCTGGGTGACAGTGGATGGCTCTGAGTGTCCCTGGTGT